>NC_140203.1:23402364-23597364 GCF_965226575.1 Pagrus pagrus
AGAGATGTGGATGGTGATCTGGAGGACTGAAACCAGGCGATCAGTAATTATCATTATTGTTGTGAAGAGGAGAGAACATTCTGGAGTCCACGACCGGATCTGACTGAAGTATTTTTAAAACCGACATCATGATATTCTCACAGTGTCAGCGTTTGGGATCAATTACTACAGCAAAACACAACCCAGAAGCAACAGAACATTCTTTGAAGTGACCAGAGTCTGGTGCAAAGAGCTGGACTTTTATAAAGAACCTTCCCAACTATATGTAAGATTGTTGAGTCTCATTCCCAACTCATCAAATACTGACACTTTGACCCGGTGGCCAGCCCGACCTACCAACTGAAAGTGTCGGTATTTGATGAGTTGGGAATGAGGCGCAACAATCATCTATCTTACAAATTGGACCCTTAAAGAGAGAAGATACAACAGGGAACCGTTTAAACATTTCTGGATGTGTAGAGAAATGACACAACACAACGGTTTAAGAACCAGACAAAAACTGTAAGAGAATCAAGTCTGCACACTTTGAGACTGACCTGCCACCTCTACGGTTAGCTACTGAACAGCTACAACATCGTCTACCTGTCATCACTAGTCAGTCATGTTATAAGAACTACAGTTCTTAAAGACAGAGAGAAAGACAGTCAGCTATAAATCAATACACTCTTGATCAGATCAATACTGCAGCTCATCTGTTCCTTGTTTGTTTCCATTTAAAATGTTTTTATCCAGATTGATGATCTGTCTCTGTGTGTGTGATTGTGTGTGTGTGTGTGTTTATAATATCAGAGCCTTTCACATCTCTTTTCCCAGGAAATTGAGTAGGCTCTTCTCATGACACACACACACACACACACACACACACACACACACGCAGGATGATTTCAGTGATGGGGGAATATGGAGGCTCATAGTGAACATAATGTGGCTTTATAATGTCCCCCCTGACACAGGAAATAGCCAGAGGTCTGGGACTGTGTGTATGTGTTTGTGTGTTTGTGTGTGTGTGTGTGTGTGTGTGTGTGCGCGCAGTTATGGAGCCCTCAGTGCTCTGAAAAGCCGCAGTGCGATTCGTTATTTCCTCCCTCTGATGGGTATTTTTCCCCTCAGACACACACACACACACACACGCACGCAAGCACATTCTCTCATCGGGATTGCACTTGTTTTAAAAAAATCCACCCTGATCTGACATGTCAAGTACATTTTTTATGATTTCATAATTTTTATATTTATAGGGATGAATTTTGTGCGGCTCAAAACACATGCACAATAACAAATACACACTCATACACCAACAGAAACCACAAAGATCTGACAGAAATGAGTTCATATTCATTGCAGCTGGTTCAAGGTAAAAATGTCCGAGAACAGAGTGTCAAAACGAAGAATTAAAAGGATGAATTGAAAGCCTTACGTTTTAAGATCTTAACTTCATTTTCTGACATTATTGCTTTATTATTAACAATAACAATAATAACAGTTGTATCTCCTCCTATTGATCTGAAAGGCGTTCTTTTTCCCATTTCTTTTTTGTGTGTGTGCATGTGTTTAGAGTTCCACCTCTATGTGTGTTTGTGTGCGTCTGCTTGCTTTCCCCATCTGTGCAAGTGAGTAACGAGGCGGTTTGTGCGCGTCTGTCGACACACGTGAGAACCGTCACATGTGCGTGTGTGTGTGTGTGATTGCGTGCAGGTTTTCAGGCCGGAGAACAAAAACATTTCTCCACAGGTGACGGCTCTTTACGACTCTCTTCCACACTCATTTTATTAGCCTCCCATTTTCCTTTCAACCACCAGGACTTTTTTTTTTTTTTGGCAAAGTCACCACTCAGACGTTTTTTTTCCTCTCTCCCTCTTTTACCAATTTCCTTTGATTTAATTACTGCCACATGCTGCCGACTGCCAGCCGTCGTTAGCGGAGAGGACTGCCTAGACCAACGCAGTCCTGACAGGCCGAATGGGGAGGACGCGGAAATAAAAAAAAACTCACTTCAACACACACATGTGGAGGCCTGGTTATGAACAAACACAGATATAAAAAGAAGGCAGATGCCAAAACAGCTCTGTGTTATACTTTTGAGGAGCCTCACTGTCGTTTGAATTTAAAGTGAATCCTGAAACCAAATGCAGTCCCTGCACCCAGCAGCTGCTGGTCAACTAACAGCTCCGACTGCTGCTAAAATCAAGTCAACATTTACATTTATATTTCGACACCTATTCGTGAAATAAGACACGACATGTATTCAGATCGTGTGAGAGTTGTAGAAAGGTTGATTCTTTCTCTTTTCATGCAGTTGCAGATTCTCTCTGCTTCCAGTCTTTGTGCGACGCGAGGCTCAACATGATCCGGGCATGGAAGACACAGAACAAATGTTCCTTTATATAATATATATTTATATTCTAAATAGACAGGAGGAAAATGGCCAGTTTTTTGTCTTATGGATATGGACATTCCAGTTGGAAGAAGACACACACAGTGTCTTAACAATATTGAAAAACACATACACACACACACACACACACACACTGACAAAGTCTGGTCCCCCACTGAGTGAGTGATGAAAATCAAAACCTGATCCCGTCTCATCTCTTTATCTGACATGCCTGTTCCTGTTGGGCCTGAAACAGATGAGGACACCCAGAAGAGGCCGTGTGTGAGTCGTGTGTATGAGTGTGAGAGTCCTTTTCATGACATTCAGCTGATTCCCAGGGGAGACATATGTACTTTCTCCTCCTGCCACTTTCCTTGGGAGGCCAAAGGTCAAAGGTCAACCACCTGCAGCTGATAAGGTTTCAGTGTCCTGATCAAGGACACTATGGCTGGAAAGATGGATACTGGCTTAATGTTGAATTTGAACACACACCCTGTTGTTTCAAGAAAGAAAGAAAGAAAGAAAGAAAGAAGGAAAGAGAGAATCTTCTTTGTTACAGGAGGAAGTTAGACAAGTGGCAGAAAGACAACCAGGAAAAAACAAAAACACTGCAGAGGTAAAGAGTTGGTGTTGAGCCAGTTGGCTGTCTGACAGCTCATTAAGTGGTTTTATAAATAATCAATTGATGAAGTAATTAACAACAGAGAGAGAACATTTCTATGGGACTTTTCTATGGAGGACTGTCAGTCAAAGATTCATACATACACACACATACACACACATACACACACGCATGGACAGGCTATCCCATAAACACAAAGTAAGTATGTACAATTACTGTATGTATGAGATTCAAGTTGTACAAGTTGAAGGGAGCGTCTGCAAATGGTAAAGTTGCTGGTTCAATTCTTGGACCATCGGGGAGGGGGTTAAAGAGCAGACAACAAATCTCCCTAATATACATATTAGCATTTTTAACCCAAACCCAGTTCCTTCCCTGAACATACCCACGTCCCATTTGTAACTGAACCTAACCAAATCCAAAGGACCCCGCCTCTGTTCTTGCATCAGAACAGAGGGGAGGATCCAAACATCACCTGCCGGTAACCATCATGCGAAGAAAGACCCTAACCCAAAACATTAAAAAGAGAAAACAGGCAAAAACAGAGAGGCAGATATAGAAAATAGCCACCATTTTCATTTGTTGTTCGTTGCCAGCATGACAAACACAGTCGTCACACACACACACGCACAAACACGCACTCACATACAAATGTGTTCTCTCAGCTGGCATGGTGGCAGCCGTCCCGACAGCCAATCAAAATGCCCGTTGCAGGGCACGCGGCCAATGAGACCTCTGCTCTCTGCGGCAGCCAAGCTGTCAGGGTGAGAACAAGAGCGTAGGAGGCAGCGAATGTGTGTGTGTGATTACACACATCGCACACGTCTAGTAAGTTTGAGTAAGTTCAATGAATATTTATGGTTTTCATTTTCTTTTCAAAGAGAGTAAGAGGGTGATATTATTGAAATATAGTTTCCTATCATTTACTGTTCCTTTTTCTGCTGTTTAAAAGTGTTTCTTTTATTCCTTATTATTGATTTATTCCTTAATCACATTGACAGGGAGTTCATTTATTGGTTGTGTTGGAGGACACTCCGTCTCTTCTTTGATCCTATGTTTAATTTCAAAAGTTTTTTTTTCTGTTTGTTCTTTATTAACTTGGAGGTCGTCCACACTAAACGTGTCCTCCCAAATAAAGCTTCATAAATAAATAATCACTGTGTAAATAAATTAAACTGATGACACATACAGTCATGAAGGTCATGTGTGCGTCACCTTGGATACACATGGGACGTCCGGCCTGCTGAGCTGCTGTAAACAACAAACTGCCGTCAAATACTGACAGATGTAGAAAAAACTGAACACAAATAAGGTGATATAAGTCTATATTTTTAGAAAATCACTATTGAATCAGGACTGTTTTGTGATCAGATGTTATCTAAACACACGGGGGTACATTCTGGATGTGTGTGTGTGCGTGTGTGTCTCATCCTGATATGTCTTCCCCGTCTCCATCACCTTCTCTAAGATGGCTGCCGTGGCATTTGAATCAGATTAATGGGTTCCAACTCAGAAAGTTGGAGTGTTACAACACGACCGACGTCACCACAGCGCCGGGTTGCAGGGACCCCGTTGCCGAGGCAACGCGCCGGCAGGCACCTAAACCGAGCCAAAAACTAAGATGGCTGCCGTGGCATGTTAATTATTGAAGAGGGTGCAGACGGGGAGCGGGGAGCACGGCTGCCGGTGGGGTGCTGGGTCACAGTTATCCCGTTGCCACGGTGATGCAAGCTGGCGACAGTGCCCTGGTCTCGTTCACCACAGCAACGTAACATGGCAACCGGAGCATCCGGTACGCGCGCCAACCCAAAACAATCTGAACACTAAGATGGCTGCGGCAGGAAGTGAGTGACAAGCAGAAAACACTGTTCACCTGCTGATTCAGGTCACACCACACAGATCACACGAGGTTGGAGTCTATCAGAGCAAACTAAACCAGAGTGTATTTCATTATACTGTAGTTCATCAGTTAGAATGTAAAAAAAAAATACAGTGATTGAATCTATAATTATAAAACCATAAAATAGATGGTAACACCCAAGTTATTTTCTTCAACCGCTTCAATTTGGCCAGATAACTTTTCATATATTTACAGATGTTAGTATATTTGCAATGTACTGCTATTATATCTTTCTTTTAGTAAGTTTATTCAGCATTGGGATGTAGATTTAAAGGATGAGTTCACCCAAAAACAAAAATTCAGTAATTACCAACTCACCCCCATGCCAATGGAAGTTTTGTTGTCCACAAAACATTTCTGGAGCTTCACAGCAAAACAGCATTGCAGCATTCTTCTACACAACCAAAGTAGATGGGGACTTGTTTTGAAAGAAAACCCATCATAAAATGGCTCCATAAAGCTTGGCCGGTGTGATCCAAGTTGATTTGTGAACCCATTTCAGACAGGGTGTGCGCTTGTAGCTTAGCAGCTACAGTGAAAAAAAATGTTGGCTTTAAAAAGGGTGTAAAGAACATCTTTTCAGATCACTTCGATTCTCAGGGCTTCTGGAGACTTGGATTCAGGTGGATGAGCTGTGTGGAACCATTTTATGTTTGATTTTATTCAGCTACATCAGGTACAGGAGAATGTTGCAACGTTGTTTTGCTGTGACACTTTACCTGACTTTCCATCACCATGACAGTGACTAGATAATGACTGAATTTTCATTTTTGGGTGAGTTTTAGTTAAATGAATTCAACTAAAATGTTCTTAACTAAGGTAGACTTTATGTATAATCATCAAACTTATTAGTTATGTACTTAAATTGTGCTATTTTCAATGTACAAACAATGTAGACTACTTAATATGCTAATGGTGTAACAGTAGTGCTATCAAAGACATACAGAAATACAAGTCATGTACTTGAAAATGAAATACAGTAATACTGTAAGTTAAAAAAAAGTACATTTGGATAAAGACCATCATTAGACAAAAAAGTTGCACTTTAGTATATTTAAGTGCATCTTAATGGTGTCTCTAAATAGTACAGTCAAGTCCACTTTAGTGTATTTAAGTATGTCTTAATCAGCACTAGTGATATATCATTAGTATATAAGCATGTTGTTAGTACATAGAAAAGAGTATACGTTTACTATATTAATCATGTGCTCACTAAGTATACTTAAATTAAGTGTACTTCAGTGTACTGTTTTTGCATGGGGAGCCATTTTCAGTTTTAATCATTCAAATAAACATGTCTGTAAAAAAACACCTGCTCTCCTGGTTTTTTTTTTTACATACAGCACACAGCAGCAGTTAGAGAGACTGAGAGCACTAAAGCACTAAACACAGTGACATACATTAACACACTTAATCCTTCATCTTCCTCATTTTGGCTTGCAGGGATTTAAACCCTGTGACCTCTTCATGTTGCGAGAGGCTGTGCAGCCATTAGACCATCCGGCTGCTGCATTACATCACCGGATCTCTTTATACCATCTTCATACCACGTCTGAACAAATTTAAAGGTATTTCAGCTCGGTTTGATGTTGACAGACCACAAAATTTGAATAAACCTACGAAATAAAGTGCAGGAGAACGTCACGAGGGCAGGTGAACGAGAAAAAAGGAAGTTTTTTTCCACTGAATGTGATTTGAAAGATTTTGTGAAGGGATCGAGGTCAGAAACCTACCTCAGAGGGGTCTGATTGATTTCTTATGATCACCAAATCTTGAAAAATAAACTATGAAAAATTAACTGTGACAGCGTGTTTTTGCTGAATAAATCATGGAAGATGAGTCTATCTTTGTGCATGGGAATTTGTTTTGCACGTCACGCTCCAGCTATAGCCTACAAAATATACAAGTATCGTTGAAATTTAATTAAGATGACTAAAAAGATGAGAACGAGAGGATTAAACAGTAAAATTAAGTGAGATGGAGTTTCCACTGCAAACAGAGACCTCGGTGTCCCACAGATGGGACAGTCAGTTAAGTTGTTTATATCATCTGATCTACATTTGTGCACCCTTTCCTGCAAAGCTTCATCACAATCCACCACTTTCCAACACGTCACTTCTGTTTGATCTTAATTCAAACTCATAAAGAATAAAATTCAAACTGATGCACAAAATATTTTGTGAGAAAAGAGCAACATTAAATCAGTAAATAGAAGCCAGAGGATGCGGAGAGCTCACTGCTCTTATTTCTCCGGAGATATTACGGCTTCAGAGGTTGTTCCAAGAGTCTGACAACTTAAATCAAGCCCACCTCAATGGGTTCAAACGGAGCGGACGGTTCCTCTGAACATCTGATTCTGATCCCGTTCAGGCTGGTGATCCATAAAAATGTTAATAAGAATTAGAGTATCGGCCTCCTGTGTGGACTGACTCACTGCACTTTGGTCATGTTTCCACTGGGCCTGACGACGGCCTGTCTGCCTCTACAGTCATTGGCCTGTCTGTCCATGGCTACAAAGTAATCAGCAGAGAGAAACTGTGGCCACAACACTGAAGTGTTGGACCGAGCGGACGATGATGATGACCTACTGATGATTTAGTAAGTGCATTACCAGCAGCATAGCTAAAATGGAGAAAAGATCATTACAATTTAAAGGGTCCATCCTCTGAGGAGCAGGATCTGTCATTTTCTACATTTTTGGGATAAATTGTTATGGACCCAAGTGATGAAGAACAAAAGTAATGGTCACTTCAGCACTAGATAAACAGTCAGATTGCTTAGAATAATTGGGAATCATCCTTTGGGCAGCAGGACTGTTTGATGAAATTTGAAGAAAAACTGGCCAATAATGTTACAGTAAAATATCTCACTGGGTTAAATTGCGGAATAGGCTAATGGACATTGTCATCAGGCTCAATGAGGATTTATGCATTACAGCCATAATTATTGGATTATGGCTGTAACTGATGTGCACCTCCTCAACAATGTAACTGCTATGGAGATGCCACGTGGAGACTAGAAGAACTGTGCTTGATCAAATTGGGCTGTTTGTCTTTTCTCCATCAAGTTTCTGATGGATTTTAGCAAGTTGAATCAACCAAAACCATGTCCACTGCAAACCTTCTGTTCACCATAATCCGTCTATCACAGTGATTTATAATACATTCAGACGCTTTTACCCAAAGTGGCTGACAATAAGAGCATCAAAACTCAGGAGAGCGAGAGGAGGCAGTCGACATAATACATTTCTTTCAAACACATAACTAATAACGTGTTAAGCTCTTCAGTAAAAGTAGCTCATACAATGTTGCTCAATTTCACAAAGTGTATGTTAACACACTTAATCTGGTGAATATAGTTAAAGCACAATCTGGACTGATCACATACAACACACTGATCGAGTGTTCCGTGAAATGTGACAAACCTACACTGTAGGTGTTCACCAGCCTGTCCACATCAGCAAAACAAGCACATATTGTAGGTTGACTGTGCAAGCAGCTTATCACAACCCATATATATGTTTATTGTTATGCAGTGACCTCTAGTGGCCATAGTAATTATTACGGTAGCAAAGGAGGAAGTCAAGTCAGGTAGTAGAGAGAGTGCGAAAGTCCGCAAAGGCAGGAGGGTTGGTTCAACAAACATATAGGGCTTTCACCCAGAAGACCAATGTTCATGTCGCTTGAGAAACTGAACATCAGCAAAGAGTTATTCTAACTAAGTAACACGGTTATCTCACATCATGTACATAAGTTACATACATATGTACGTAAGTGCATAACTTAAGTGACAGACGATACTAGTTTTTAGCCAAACCATGATGTTTTCCTAGAGAGCCAAACTTGGCTTCCTCCAGCTGCAGTGAGAAAGTCTTCGATATGACGTCATTAAACAGAGAGGAGTCAGAGTTCTAACCTCCAAACCTGGAGAGGGCATCTAACTTCATATCTAACCTCCCAGAAAGTTTATCTTCCTTGAACAATTCAATTCTCAATTTATGTTAATGGCTCAAAAAGCATTTCCTTCTGTCTGAGTACATTTTAAACCATCCTTCCACTGCAATCTACTATTTACATTTCCCTCAACTTGAAAGTGCTCTTCAGAGCAGGAACGCTGTCAGTAATCAAACAAATTAATTCTAATATTTCCCCTGTTTCAACCTGAACCTGCGACCCCTCAAAAAGCACCACAGAAGAAGCCGTTTTCAGCAGCAGTGCGGAGACGCAGCCGGTAAGAGCCTCTAATAGCCAACATATGGAAGCTTGCTGGTTGCCAGCAACACAATCAGGACTCCATTATTTGGCCCACACTGGAATAATAAAGGAGCTAGATCAAAGAGCTGATTACTTCAGCACTCCAGAGCTGCACAATTCTTTTCTGTTTGTTCTTTCTTTATGTCTTCCTTTATTTCTCTTTGTTGTCTTTGCCCCATTCTTTCTTTCTTTCTTTCTTTCTTTCTTTCTTTCTTTCACAACCAGGTATAGCTGCCGTTTTGCGAGCCCATGTATGGAAGCTGGGTAGCATCAATCACAATGGTTATTGATGGATGTGTGTGTGTTTGTGCATGTGCGTGTGTATGTGTGTGTGTGTGTAAGCAGTGATGCTGTTGGCTGGAGATGAGCACTAACAGAGGCATAGAGCAAATGTAGATGGATGGAGAGTGAAAACAGACGGCATCGTGTTAACCAGATGTTCGATCACATACACAACTTTTGTCTTACAGATAGATAGATAGATAGATAGATAGATAGATAGATAGATAGATAGAAGTTTCATCTTTTTGCTCAGAGGATGCAGACTCGAACATTCAGACAGTGACAGCAGGATGTGGAGCCCCAAACTGTTTTTAGAGCTTGTTTAGTATGTATGTGTTTCTGCGTGTATCATGTCTTAAGTGTACGTGTGTGTGTGTGTGTGTGTGTGTGTGTGTGTGTGTTTGTGTGTGTTTGTGTGTGTGTATATGTGTGACCTATTTGCATGTAGCCTGGCAGTGCCAGCGCGGGACAAAATGGGCATCACACCAATGGTTTTCTCAGCGTGGCACACCGGCATTCACTATGCCCCAGTGTGTGTGTGTGTGTGTGTGTGAAGGCCTGGTGAATAGCCTATTCTACACAGAAATGTACCCACTTCAGCATGAAAACGTTTCATTTGCCCTTCAAAACTAAACATATCATGTTGCTCTTTGTTTCATTCACAAGTCAGCACGGAGCGAGGCACTAACACTGCAGGGGCTGGTTGTGCAATTCTCCATAAAAACACAACACAGTGTCCTCAGAAACTGATGTTCATTTTGTAACTACTCTGCAACAGCACAATACAGAGTGAAGGGGAGGCTTTTTGCTTCAACATATAACACACTTCCAGTGCATTCTCCAGAGAGGTGTCTGCAGAAATCAGACTTCTTTTATACAACATTTGAAAACCAAATATGAAAATTATTTTGCGGACATACATTAAGGATTTTGAGGACAACAGAGACGTAGCGATGGCAAGAGGTTATCAAATATTTACTTCTCCAATGCTGGGAACCATAGAGGTATTTCAGGACAGAACGGTAAGGTAAGATTAAGCGGTGTAAAACAACTGGAAGCATGTTTATATAGTATATATAGTTGTACGGTTAAAAATTCTGTGGAGAAAAATTTGGTCAGTTTGAGTTTGGTACTAATGTAAGAAATGTACTAATTCTGACCAAAAACACCCAAAAAACTGGTAAATTATGAATGCTTCAAATCAGACCTTCAAAATAAAATGCAGTTCACAGCCTAATATATATTAATATTGAATTTAAGAGATATCTATATGAGCCCGACCTTTATATCAGTTGGCCGATATGTCAGCTGATATTGGCCTATCACAGATATATTGTATTGTATATTGTATGTAACACCTTGTATTTTTATTGTAATAAAAAAAATACTTCCATGTGCTCTGCCCTTTAAAAATATATCTCTCTCGCAACATTTCCACTTATGAAATCATGACTGCTACATCAGTGATTTTATGAAGACAGTTCACAATGCTGCACCTGAAGGCATCATATGAGTGTCACCGGCGTCTAATACACAAAATACTCATCCAGCACTCGGACTGGACACTCAATTGTATGATCCTCGCATAAACTGTCACCACCGCTGAAGCTAAACCGCTAACAGAATATGTGTTAGCTGTCTGCGCTCAAACACACCGCTAACTGCCGTTCAGCTGTACCCTGCTCCATTGTGTTACACAGTTTTGTTGTCTTGTTGTTTAAAGTGTGACAGCTGTCCAGTGTTTATCAGCGAGTCCATGCAGCCTCCCTAACAGCTCACCACAGCATGACTGACCCACTAAAATGCAGACGCACACACACACACACAATCACACACACACATACACACAAACACACACACACACGCTGAACAAAACCACAACAGCCCCATTTTCCACTTTGATAATGAAGACTGGGTAGGCTGTGTGTGTGTGTGTGTGTGTGTGTGTGTGTGTGTGTGTGTGTGTATTTGCAGGGGTACTATGAACAAGTGTGTCAGCACTGGTTTAGAAGGGTGTCTTATACATGCATACACACACACAAACACACACACAGAACACACAGCTTTTCTTTATTCTCTTGCCAAAAATGTTAACTTACTTAAGCTTGCCTTTTGCTGTGAAGCTTGTGCTTAGTACATATGAGAATAGGCTTTAGCACGCACACACACACACACACACACACACACACACACACACACACACACACACACACACACACACACAGAGGGAGAGAGAACATAGCAAATGAGCCATTAAGAATCAGCACTGTACCTAGCTCACAGTAACAGGAGTGAGCAGCAGCAGCCACAAAGCAGAGGAACCAAGTCCTCCTAAAAACAGAAGAATCATGCAGGGCAGACAATCACAGCACAGAGGACAAGAGCTGAAGTGATAATGTAGCACAGACAGTGTTTTACAACAGTAGGAGACATGTTTTATGAAATTAAATCTGAGTGAGTACAAGTCAAACCAAAGCACCAAATAAATCGTGCGTTACAAACACACAGTTACATCTTCCAATACAATCAAGAGTTTCCATAACTGTGTGATTTTAAATACAATTGATTGATTGAAACGATTTTCTTTAACCGTTACTAGCCTTCCAGCTAACGTAGCTATATGTAATAATAGCAGCATCCGTGCAGTAGACACATGGATTTAGCATGTTGTTTTATAGCCTTCCTAATGTCACAGCTGGAAAGAACTGACGTTCCATTTTTCATTCATTCAAACCGAAACTAAAATGACATCGATCATGACTGAAGTGCAGTTGAAAATTAGCACTGAAATGCAAGTTGTAGATCCTTTATGCTAAATAAAAAAAAATAAATACATGGTGGAGTGTTGAGGATGAGTTCAGGAGTCTCACAGTAAAGACGCTGCTCTGTAGTCTGCTGGTATGGCAGCCATAGGGCAGCAGGATACTGTGGCTGGGGTGGGTGATGTCTGAGTGTCTCATCTCACCTGAATGCTTATCAGATGTGCTGACTGACATATAGAAACATAACTCAGTCCGTTTTATCGATGATCAATTGTTCAGTTCCCGATCAGAAAAAGCTAGAAATTAGCCCCATCACCAAAGACAGCTGATCAGCAGGTCATAGTCACTGACACTGAGGTCTCTGCGTCTCCAATATGGCTGCCAGAGGGCTTGTTGTGCATCTAAAAGGCCTCTGTACCCTGATGGCCTGTGTGGATCCACAGCCAGCCAACCAGACACACGAAGCATCATCTACTGCTGCGGCTGCCCGTCCTCATCTGCCAGCTGACCTTGATGTTCAGAGGTTTGATCAGGCTGGCAGACACTCAGTCACCGGGAATCAAACCTGTGACTCAGAGACACACAGCTTCTCCTACCATGGACAGGTCAGGGTGGAAATTCCCAGTCATCCAAAGAATGCAGAGCCATTCTGCTCTGCTACAGTCCACCTTCCCTTATGGGACACACATACACACACACACGGATGACTCACTGTTCGACTATGTGTTAGTGTGTGTGTGTCGACACGCACGCACATCAGTTTGGCAGCTGCGACCTTTATAAAGACAGAGAGAGAAATACTGACCAGAGTGCCTCTTACACAACCTGCATATTATCAATGAATCACAGCGGATCCTGTTTATTTTCGCTGTTTATGACACATTCCAGCTGCATTCAGGCACATTATTACTGATTCCAGGTGTCAGAACGGTCAGTGTGAGTCTTCAATATAAAAGCTTTCTAGGACCAA
Organism: Pagrus pagrus; assembly: GCF_965226575.1. NCBI lineage: Eukaryota > Metazoa > Chordata > Actinopteri > Spariformes > Sparidae > Pagrus > Pagrus pagrus. The sequence continues at coordinate 23,415,528 of NC_140203.1, forward strand.
ATATAAATACATGCAACACAACTTTTGACAGATCCAGCAGAGCGATTTCAGGCGAGTACAGAGTCTGTCCTATAAATACAAAGGGGAGCTTCAACGGATGAATCAGAGATCGACTGCAGAGCAGAGCAATTCAGTCAGATTCTGATTAAATACAGCCACTGCAAGAGAATTAAAAACATCAACATCAGAAAACTCCAGACCAGTGTCAAATATCTTGGTATTTATTTAAAGTCGCCCCTCCAGTCACAAACATGTTTCTCCTCTTGTTCCTCCTCGTTGAATGTTTGAGCTTCACTGTTGTGCAGTTTGACACTCGGAGGCTGTTTTCACATTCACTGCTGAAAGTGTACATGTTCTCTGTGCTCATTGAAAATATGATTTTCGGAGGCGGGCCTATGAACATGATTTGTGACATCACAAATAGTTTAGAAGCATATTCTGGTCCAATATTGAGCATACAGCACGCAAGTTTGATCAGGAAACTTAAAGCCTCCAATGAACATACACTGAGAATGGACATATATTAATGTGGTATTTATTCTTCAAAAATCATGCCAGATGCACATTAGAGAATTTTTTATGTAGCCACTAAAACGTGTGTAGGGGATCTTTAAACATCTGTGACAAGCTGTACATGTATTATTATTTTGTGGAATTTCATTCATCAGATTGTCTTTAACTGGTCGCCTCTTTTCCTTCTCTCTCCTCTCCTTTGGCGCTTGATCCTTTGTCTATTTTTCAATTACACTCGTATCCTTTTAAAGAAAATTGTATATTAACTGTGAAAGAAAAAAGAGTGATGATCTGTTTTGGGTTTACATGTGTTTATGTTAGAAAGATTTAGATATTTCACTACCAAGTATGTACGTGGAGCTTGTGATCACACATTTGAGTTTTTGATGTCACATCTGTGATTTGTCGCCAATCGAGATGTAAGCCACTTACAGAAATTGTTTAAATGAACAAGGTGTTGTTGAAGCTGGAAGAGAGAACTGAGTTTTAGTGTATAACAAGCCCTCGTTTTATAAACGCAGGTATGATTGAAGTTTGTGTCTCAGTTCAAGATTTATGATTTCGTGGCTGAAGAATTCGACCGATTGGGACAAAAAGAAAAAGAAAATCAGAAAATTTGAGTCGATGTAATTTTTGTGGAAACTTCCGTAATATGTAGTCGACTAAACGCAAAAATCCTCTACAAAACACCACATGTTTGGGTCTTCCATCATACAGGCTGCGTGCTGCTGTTCTCCCAGCTCATCCTGCCTGTCTCACTGCAGGTAAATGTAAAGAGCCATAAAGAAAGAGATAAAATAAACTTGACGTTGCATTTTATTTTCCCTCTGATAACCAACATTATGCATCATTTCACACACACAGCACAACACACTGGAGCTGCATTAACCCCAGACCTAAAACCACACAGTCACAAAATAGGAAGTAAACAGTAAAGATGACCCTCAATTTAAACAGAGCTTATTAACATACAGACAGCTGGCAGCAAATGAACCAGAATCTACCGAACTACATCAAAAAATATACAAAACCTATACGCACAATGCGAGTGTATGCAAGGCACATATATACGAATAAAGTAATCTTGCGTCTTTATGCAAGATTAAACAGGAAAAGGTGTCATTATCACCAACACATCAGCTCTTCATCAGCAGCCGCGCTGACATTTATATTTCAAACATGTGACGACAATGACATCACTAATGACCTGCTAATTACCCTTCCCTCTACATTAGTAATGAAGAGCAGAAACATACAAGAAGAGACAGGCGAGAGGTCTCATCGTAATCCGCTCCGTAAATATATACAATGTGTGGATGTCAGCTAAACGTGAATGTGCCACGTTTTTTTGAAAGAGGAGAGTAAAACAAATGTGTTTGCTCTTCATCAGAAATGTGGTAGATGATTCATTTTATGCTGCGTTAAAAAACAAATCAGGCAGAGATGACACACCTCTGACAATAAACAGCATCACATACGGTACATCTGTGACACCAACAATCACAGCCGAAAGGTGGTCAGTGAACACATCACTATACCATTTAGCTTTATTCCTGCTTTATTATAATACAAATCAAAGTGTAGTGTGTATAGTGCAGCAGTGCAGTGTGTGTGTGTGTGTGTGTGTGTGTCTGCAGTTCTTTGTGTATCGGCGTGTATCAGCGGCATCAGTGTCAGATAATCTGATGCAGAAGGATTAAGTTTAAGCCTGAATGGTGTGTCAGGCTTTAACCGGCCGGACAACACGAGCACACACACACACGCACACACACACACACACACACACACACACACACACACACACACACACACACACACACACACACACACACAAAACACACACATATTTTTAAGCATGAGACTGTTTATCGTCTAATACAAAAAAAGGTTCAGCGGAGTGCATGAAAGTATTCAGAAACAAACAACAAACGCACACTGATTCCCTAGTAGAGTAGAGCACACACACACACACACACACACACACACACAGAAGGACAGATTTTTTTCAATGTTTATGAAATTTTTCCGTCCTTATATAACAAACACACTGTATGCTAACACACACGGTACAGATGTCAGAAAACATACACACACGTGTGAAACACACTCATCGGAGACAGAGACACATTTTCAGCATTTACAAAATACTAAATTGAAGATAAATATGAAAAAGGAGCATGGTGAAACACAAACACATGTCACACACACACACACAAATATACACATATAACAATGGTTAACATGTATAACAAAGCTTAATACACACACAAAAACAAGAACATGCAATCAAACTGGCTTTTTTGAGAATAACTCAAGCAGATGGAGATAGAGGCCTAAACACACACACACACACACACACACACGCACACACACACGCACACACATGCACACACACACAATGCGTCTATTTATAAAGTTATAATTGCATAACACGCTGTGCTCTAATTCCAGCCTACTGAGCACACAGGATGTCCACACACACCGGCCTCACAATGACAGCACACACACACATACACACGCACACTTAAACTCGCCTTCACTCTATTTACTACTGACCACGCGTGCACGTGAACATGTGATATACACACCCGCGTTCAATGCCTCCATGTACAGAACGACAATGTAAAGAAACGGATCACACCGTCAGACACACACAGGAACACACACATTAACATATTTACCACCGCAGGCGTGAAAAGCTTCACTCTGGAGCTGAAGTCGTTTTAATATTTTAATGTTGTTAATGTTCCCTTGAGTCTATTAATGAAACCGTTATTACATAACATTGATATTATTCCATAATTTCTTACATTTTAATTCCATTTCGTGTCTAAAACCTGTATGTATGTATGTGTATGTGAATCTTGTATGTGTCGAGGTCAGATTGGAAGATTTTATCAAAAAAAAATCCCACTACATTAAAAAAATTAAAATAAAAAAAGATTAAATACAATGAGAAAATAAGATCAATATTCTTTTTCAGCACAGATATTTTATCAAGACAGTTTGGCCCTGACCTTTGACCTCCTCTCCACTGGTTTTGATTTTAAACTGCAGCTTCCTGTGTTCAACAGTCAAAGGACTCGAATGTAAATTTGAAGGAACATAAATGTAAAGGCGGAGTGAGGGATTATAAATGTATTTAAATGTACAGTTCTTTACATTGACTGAAAGTGAAAATCCATTTGAATAAACATATGAATCCTCTCAGCTTACATTCATGTGAACAGATAGACTAACAAAAATGCTGTCTTGTATCCGGCTTTAATTGGAGTACATTAACCAAAAAAACTATGAATTCCATACGAAATTAATTAAAATCTTCTCACAGTCTGAGTGTCGTCTGTCTCAGAAAAGCAGAATAAATTGCAGACCGACACACTCGTCTGTTTAAAGTGTTTAAAGTGTGTGTCTCCTGTAGCTGCACATTGAGAGAGGACTGCAGGATTTTGGCAGGCTGCTTCAGGACTCTCCTAATTAAAACTTACTGAATATTCAAATGCTGTGTTAGCATAACAATAGCCGGCTGGCCGGGCCGGCTTTAAATGAGGCCTTTTGTTTTAGCCGAGCTTTCTGCTGCCTCATTAAGCTGCTGGAGCTTAAGTTAGCGAGCCGACAGCCGCTAACCGAAGCTCGGGCCTCGGCCCTCACCCTCCTCCTCTCTCCCCCGCTCCCTCCCCCACACTCTCCCCAAACCAAAGCCCCAATTCAGCCTCTTCACTGTTTGGTCTCGCCGGGCTGCAGCTCGCTGCTGCTGCTGCTGCTGCTGCAGATCTGTCCGAGCCTTTCTGTCTCTTCTCTCCAACTCCGACTGCTCTGCCCCAGTTTCCACTCACTCAACTTCTCTGCCCCCATACCACACCGACCTGCCTGTATCTGCTTTCAGACAACCACGGAATCACACCTTCAACCCAGCCGGGTAAAGCCAGGACACCAGACGACAAACAGCATCGCTTTATTACAGCGATTCTCTTATTTGTGTGTTTTCTCTTTTCTGCCAGCGGACGGCGGGTGTAAACAAGCTGTGACACAGACAGACAGAGTGAGACAGGGGGGTAAAGTGAAGATGGAAAGGAGCTTGGCACCGGATCAAGACCGTCGGCACAATGTGCCATCCAGCAGCCAGCCGCCAAACAAAGCGGTGCCACACCGAGCCCCGTGGCATCGCCGAACTAAAGAGCTCCGGCTTCGAGCGAAGCCGTCGAGATACAAAGAAGGCCCCTAAACTACAAGGAGAGAGCGGGTACAGAAAGCATAAGGCTCCGGAGCCGATGGCCGACAGCGCGGGGCTGAAGCGCTCGGCGGCCGGATGGAGGCCGGAGAGCCGACAGGCTCGGAGAAGACAGAGGACGACTGTTGGTGTGGCAGCGTTCAAACAACAGAGGCTCTGTTTACAGCTGCACAGGTCACAGCAGCTACAAAACCATCTGAGCACAGATTACTGATCCCTCTGAAATCAGGACATCAGTGCATTTTCACTATTTCACATAATAGTCTACAAAAATAAACACGTACAAACACATGTATAAAAGGTATAAAAGACATTAAATACAAGAAGAATTAGAAAATAAAATCAAAGAGAAAAATTGAAATCAAATCAGGTTGATAGACAATATAGAAATAAAGGCTAAAGCTATGTAAAAAATACCAAAAAGTGCAGCATTTAAAACATTTTCTGCAAAAATCTAATCTTATTTTTTCTCTACAAAATAAAGAAAGCAATGATTAAATGTCTGCTTGTTTTCTTTTTACATTAATATTCTCATTTAAGTGAAAACATCCACAGCTGCTGTCTTGTTTCTGATTGATAAATCATGTCAGAAGGCCTGTAAAGTGCTCATATAACCGTATCACTATTCATTCAAAATAAAACTATTTCTGATATAATAAGAAAGCTTTCCAAATTCATACACGGAAATATTTTTTTAAATCATTATTCCTGTCGTCATTTTTTGACTCCGCGCTGGCTGTCGACTCGTCTTTATCTTCTCCTTCTTTTCTCTTAAACTGGTGTAAAGCAGCAATTAAGAGTCAAAGGTGAGACAGAGGCAGACAGAGGCCACAGGCAGTTCACTGACAGGTGGATCTGTAGGAAATCCCAGCCTTCCATCTTCAGTTACACCTGCAACTCGCAGACATTCCTGCTTTTACGCGAAAAGAAAAACCTGTGAAATTCATTCACCTTCGCCCTGCTTTACACCCTGTTTCTTATTTCCAGCCTTCACTTCACCCCCCGCCTCTTTAAATCACTTCACCCTGTTACTGGTGTTTTACAGGTGGGGGTTACTGGGAGACAGACAGACGGACAGACAGACAGACAGATGGATAGACAGGTTCACAGGAGGTCAGACCGCTTATTTGCTGGATGAGTTTCTCAGATGTATTTTTCTTTTTCTATCCAGACAGAGGCTCATGATTTGTGTAACACTGTCGAGCTTCTTGTCAAAAACATAAGAATTTCCGGCATTATGTCTGCACCCATACACACACACATACTGTATATTTAGATGGACAGATGTGTAGACCTCCAACCTTCTCATTTTTAGGATTTGCTCTATTTATATTATTTTAATGGCATGAAATCTATTAAAAATAACAGAATTCATGACAGAATTTGACTGATATTAATTTTAAATACCACTCTGCATGTCACTGAGAGAAGACATATTTTACAGCTTTGCCTTAAATGTATATTCGAAGTTATGAGTAAAATAACGGATAACAATTAATAAAGAATTTTAAGCCAAATTACAGCAGAAAAATCAACAATTTAGGCGCTTTGGGGAAAAATTAAAAATATGACAAACAACAAGCCCCTGAATTAAACACAACCCTACCCCCCAAAACCACACGTGTGGCATTTCAACTGAGAGAATAAAAAAATCAACTGAACAGTAAGAGTCTTATTTCTGCATTTACGTCCATTTACAGAAATTAAAATCAAGCGACAGAAAGACAGAAATAAAGCTGCGAGCGGATTATTTCAAGATGAATCTGGAAGCGTCCGATGCGCAAAAGTCCAGAAGACAAGCAGAGGAAACGATGGATCCTGGGACGATTTCTTTTTTTTTTTTTAATGATTGTTCTAATAGCAGAGGTGTGACTGAAACACACACACACACCGACACACCGACACACACACACACACACACACTGATCACATTTCACGAGTCTGCCCAACCTTTTATCCAAGCGCTACGGCACTCTACAGCAGCTACTGTCACTTTCCCCGCTCCGCACACACACGCGCGCGCGAACACACACACACACACACACACACACACACACACACACACACACACACACACACACACACACACGCTCATTTATTTCCCCTGATAAACAACAGCACTGCTGTTTTTCCCAAAATAACCCCCGACAGACGGACACTGAGCTCACAGTCCGCTCGCACTTTGCCGCGCGGCGGCGAACCGACGCGCTGTTAAGTTGGTGCGTAAAAGCGACACTCTTCACCTTCACACCTCCTCTCTCTCCCTCTCTCTCTCTCCTCTTTTCTTTCCTCTCTCTCTCTACTTCCCTCTCCCTCTCTCTCTCTCTCTCCAGCCCGCGTCTCCGTCTGACTCCCAAAGCCTCTCGGAGGAAGGAAAAAGAAAGGAAGCAGGGATGCTGGAGTGTCTTACCGCTTTGCCGTTGTAGTAGTACATGAGTGAGCTGCCTGTCATCCCGGGGATGGTGTACGCACAATACATCGTTCCTCTCCTCCGCAGAAAGAAGAAAACTCTATTTCTCCCTTTTCTCTCCCGGCGTGTCTCTCCCTTTCTCTCTCTGTTTTGGTGTGTGACGCTCCCCCCGCCCCTTCGCCTCTCTTTTCTCCACCTTTCTTCTTTTTCCTCCTCTGTGCGAACTTTTTCGTGGATTTGTTATGATCTCGAACTCTCGCCGCTCCGCTCGCGTGTTCCTGCCTGCGCGTTTTTTTTCCCCGCCGACAATTCCTTCAGTTGCATTTTCCCATATGGCCGAGCCGAGGCACGCGGAATATGCAAAGTAGGCAGAGAGAGAGAGCGAGGAGCGCCCCTCCCCTTCTCTCTCTCTCTCTCTCTCTCCCTCCCTCTCTCTCTCTCTCACCCCCTCTCTTTCTGTCTCACCCTCTATCTCTCCCCCCTTCTCTCTCTCCCTCCCTCTCTCTCCCTCTCTCGCTCTCTCTCCCTCCCTCTCCCTCTCTCTCTCTCTCACCCCCTCTCTTTCTGTCTCACCCTCTATCTCTCCCCTTCCCTCTCTCTCACCCTCTCTCCCTCCCTCTCTCTCTCTCTCTCTCTCTCTCTCTCTCACACACACACACACACAGAAGCGCGCGCGAGCGGAGAATGCACGGAAAGAGAGAGGGTTGAAACACGCGCACACGCAGACACACACAGGCGAGCGGGGACACGCGCGCGGTCGCCGACACTCTTTCAACTTTCCACAGTAAATCTGGAAGTCATCCCTCCTCTCCCCCCCCCCCCCCCCCCCCCTCCTCCCCTCCTCGCGCGGGGCTGCAGCTCGCCGCCTGCCTTTGAACTGAGCCGAATATTCACTTTTTCCACCGCGCGCTCCTCTCAGCACACACTCCTCCTCTCTCCTCCTCCTCCTCTTTCCTCTCCTCCTTTCTCCTGCACTCCTCTCCCCTCTCATCTCCTCTCCTCCGCCCTTGTTTCCTCACCCCTCCTTCATCCCTTTCTCTGATATTTCATCCTCTCCTTTTTACCCCCTCTCATCCTTCCCTCCTCTTCTCTCCTCCTGCTCCCTTCAACTCTTGTTTCCTCCTCTCCCCACTTGTTGTCTCCTTCCTCCCTTCATTCCTAATCTTTTAGTTCCTCCCTTACTGTCTTTTTGCTTCCTTTTTAATCTACTCTCCTTGTGTTCCTCAACTCCATCTTCCTCCCTCACCCCCTCATTTCTTCCTTTCCTCCATTGTTTCCTCGTTTCCTAATCTCCTCAATTGTTCCCTCCAGTCATCTCCTTCCTCCCTTGTTTCCTCCCCCCAGATTAACTACTTTCCTGTTCCTTCCTCCTTTCCTAATGTCTTCTTTCTTCCCTTGTTTCCTCGCCCCTCGTTTCCTCCTCTCCTCCAATGCTTTCTCTTATCCTCTCCTTCCCTATCCTTGGTTTCCTCCCTTGCACTCTTGTTTCCTCCTCTCCCCGCTTATTTACTCCTCTTGTCTCCTTCCTCCCTTCATTGCTCCCTTTTTATTTAAATTCCCTTTTCAAATTTTCTGTTTTATTCTCCTCTCATCTTCTTCCTTCCTCACCCCCTCGTTTCCTTCTCTCCTCCCTTGCTTCCTCTCATCTCCTTCGACCTCCCTTGTTTCCTCATCTCCTCTATTTTCTCCTTTCATCTCCCTCTCCTCCCTTGTTCCCGCCACCCTTGTTTCCTCATCTCCTCTGTTTCCTCCTTGTATCCTCTCCTCTTTTCTTGCATTGTACCAAATGAAATACATCCAAAATGCTTCCTGACCAAAGTGCTGATCTTCAGCTGTCCCACGTCAGAGGCTTGAAGACTTTTCTTTCGATTTCTTTTCAAAGTTTAAAGTTTATTGTTGGCGCAGCTGATGCCAGCACAGAACAGTCAATGTGCTTTCGGTGTTTTACAGGTAAAAAGGCGTCTGGATATCCATTACAGTACAGTCTGTATTTTAAGGCCATTTCTCATATTCTCAAAATCTGAGGTTCACAGCGGCTCCTGGAAACATCTTTTAGGAATTTAAAAAGTAACATTTTATACATATGTCACAGTGGTATAGATGAATTAATTGCAACTTGTTTACTTCCTGCCAACAAACCAGATTAGTCTACTTGGATCATTTTACATGACACATTTCTTAGACTAAGGACCATAAGTTGTGTTTTTAAATTTAAGAAATAAAACAGTTTAAAATGTGTCTCTGGAGACAAAGAAAACAACCACCAAAAAAAAAAGATATAACTATATATTTAATATTATATACTCTTCTTTTTGGCTCCCCTACTCTTGTTTGTGAGCTCTTTGTGATGATGGGATATTTGTTTTCTTTCTTTCTGCAGCTTGTTAGTTAAAAATCAAGCTCAGTCTAGTTCTCCCAGGTCGCTGTGTAAAGTTGACAATACATCATTTTTACATTTTCCCAAAACTACCAAGTGCTGGTTGTTATGGTGACCAACTACCAGCAACCACCTGGTGGTGGTGCTATGACTGATTATTAATTTTCATCTCACAGACAAATGTGTGACTGAACGGTGCCTCAGCCACTGGATTTGTTATCAATCTTATTATCCTGAGTTCTGCTTTCAAATCAAACAGTCAATGCTCACACTCAAATTGGCCAATAGGAGGTGCTATAAATACTTTTTGTTTGATTGATTTTTTTCTGGCACACAATGTCACTGTGATTGTTTAATGTAATTTTTTTTCTAAACATTGTGTTCAAACAATAATTTTGTTTTTATTTCCACCATGATTGCAAAGTTTCACTGGTCAGATGGTGCCTTGAAAATGACTGAATTTGAAACTTTAAAATACCTCAGAGCCTCCGCTGTAAGTCTGATTGACATGCAGGTTTGTTTACAGATCCACAAATACGGACTCCCAAGGTTTACCGCAACAACAAGCAGATCTGCCATCACGTACTGGGATATTTAAAGAAGCTTTAACATTTGTGGATGAGTCTACAGCAACAGTGGTACAGTTAAGGTACACCAAGGAGATACTTCTCTTCCAAATAAGTTCAGTTGGCCATGTTTACACAGCCTAAAATCACACGTGAACAGTAAACTGATTACCCAAGCTGTCCATTGTAAAAATCCATCACAGTTAACGGGCTGACGTTCTGCTTCAACTGTGACCTCTTGGACTTATCATAGTTGTGTGAAAGTTTCTTTCTGTGCTGTTAAGGATTATTACTAATAATTTGAGTGTGTTCACTTTAAGTGTTACCTCTGCGTACGTGGCAACATGCATGTTCCTATATGTAGAAGGAACTCGCTCTGGTGAACTCACAAGACACAGATTTTTAAAAGAATGGTACATTGGAAATTGTAGTCTTTTCCCTCCCAACATGTCAAATATAGCAGCCTGGTCAGTGACTCTACGCTTTTAAGTGTGTCATCGGCACCCCTCTCATCACTTCCTGAAATGCCTCCCAAGTGCAGGAGTATAAAGGGCAATTAAAGCCAGAGTCAGGGGGTGACTGGATGTGTCATTCACTGGACTTTCCCTCAGGAGACCGTGGTTCGTGTTCAATTTGTTACCAAGAGTCAGGAGTGATTTGTTTATGTTCTGTGAGTATGCCAGCGTATATAAACACATATGTTATATGCAATGAGTTACGTCGGTTACGTCATGTCACTCAGGTTACAAGACTGAATATAGTTATTTCAACCCGAAATATGATCTTTTCCTAAACATAACCAAGTTGTTTTTGTGCCTAAACCTAACCTAACCGTGAACATTTGACAGTGTTAATAACAATCTAAATGTCATAATATGTCGTTATATGATAACTGTTTGACCACAAACTACATTTTGAAAGTCTAACCAGATGTTATAACTCAAAAACACTGGATCCCACATCAGCCTGTCCTCATTGGAAATATGACCATATATGTCGTCTGTGCTGCTTATTATGATCCATATTCAAATTCCCTCTTCTTTCAAGCTCCGGTGCTAACGGCTTTATGTTACAGTCTATTCACCTGGCCATGGCCACGATCACCCTGATGACATCACTATGACATCATCAGTTACGATTCACAAAGCTCCTCCAGAGCCACAGGAGACATTATACAACTGTTTTCTCAGGCTGAGTAGAACCAACTCTGGACTTGATGTGTAAAACTGGTGGAATTCCCCTTTAAAAAAACCCAACATAAAATCAAACTGACAGGAAGAGAGAGAGAGAGAGAGAGAGAGAGAGAGAGAGAGAGAGAGAGAGAGAGGTGTAGACAAATAGAGCAAGGGGGGCGAGAGAGAGCGATACAGGCAGTCACCGAAACAGTCAGACAGACAGTGGTTCAGTCTTCCAAATTTCATATTAACACCGTCATCATTCATCCTATTCAAACAAATAATAGACTCCAAAACAAGCGAGCAGACGTCCCAAACCTCTCTCTCTCCCTCTCTCCTCCACTCTCTCCCTCTATCTCTCTCTCTCCTCTTCTTTCGGCTTTAATTTGATTAAAAAGCGAGCTGCAGGAAGGGGAGGGAGGGCTGATGCACATCTAATAAGTGGACCATCTGTCTGCAGCGCTGGCTGGCTCCCAGCATTGTACCCAACCAGACTGCATGGGAAATGAAGGGAGAGATGGAGGGATGGAGGGATGGAGGGAGGAAAGAAGTGCGGGGCGAAAAATAAAAAAAATACAGAAACCCAAAAAGAGTGACCCGGTTGAGGAAAAAGAAGCAGAGACAGCATTTTTAATTTTGTCTGACGCCTTGCTTGGTCAACAAACCTGCACGGGGGAGACGAAGAAGAATGAAGAGCGGAGGATAGAGGGAGGAGGAGAGGAAGAAAGGAAGTGTGCTCAAAGGGGAGCTTTAGGAGAGGAAGCAGGGAAGGGAAAAGGTGAGGGGATAAGGGAGAGGGAGGAGAGGGGGAAATGATAGAGGAGAGGTGGAAAGAAAAAAAACGATTTGGGGAGAGGAGAGAAGAAAAGAAGGGGGAAAGGAGGGGAAAGAGAGGAGGTGAAAGGTAGAAAAGGTGATCAGAGTAGAAAAGGAGGGTGGAGAAGAGAAAAAAGGGAGGAGAGGAGAAACAAGGGGAGGAAAAAGAGGGGAGAATATAGGAGGATGGAGAGGAGAGGAGGAAATGAGGAAGGAGATTAAGAGTGGTGGAAAGGGGAGGTGAAAGGGAGGGATGAAAGTAGGATGGGGACAAAAAAGGAGGGAGGAAAGGAGAATAGATAAGAGGATAAATCAAGGCAGGAGACGGGAGAAAATGAGGTGGGAGAGAAGAACTGGAGGAAAAGTGAGGAGTGGACATAAATGGGTGGGGACGGGCAAAGGAGAGGGAAAAGCAGACAGGAAAGGAAAGAGGAGACAAGTAGAGAACAGGAAATAGGGAAGGAAAAAAAAACTAGGGAGAAAGTAACGGGGGAAACAAGGAGGGGAAGAGAAAAGGTGTGAAAAAAGGAGAGAGGGCGGAGGATGTGAGGAAGCGAGGCAGGAGAAGAGAAAAGAGGAGAGTGCTCATTTCTGTTTATAAAAACTAACCTTTGACCTTAAGGTAGTTCTGACTGTTATGGCACATACACCCTTGAGCTTTAGGTCTACAGTCTATTTAAGGTGGACTGGAGACATAAATGGGACAGCAGCCATTGTCTGTCGGTGCTTTAACAAGCCACCAAAGGTCACCATCGACACAGCTTGTTCCTTCCTCTTTTCATCCTTTTCTCTTCCCCCCTTTCTTCTTTCCCCCTTCCTTTCGCCTCCTTTTCCTGCCTCTTCTTCTTCCTGTTATAAGCACTTCCTTTCCTCCTATTTCTACATCCCCATTACTCATCTTCTACTTCCTCCTCCGACTCCCTCCTTTGCCCAATTTCCATCCTTCCTCACTTTCCTCTCCTCCTGCCTCAGCTCCTCAGCTTCCCTCCTCCATCTTTACACGCATTCACACCTCACCCCCTTTTCCTCCTACTTCCTTAAAATTCAATGCTCCTGCCAGTTTCCATCCTCTTCCTCCTTTCCCCCCCTTAGTTAACTCCTTTCTTTTTCCTCTCATTCCCCCCCCTCCTCTCCTCCTCCTCCTCCTCCCCTTTCTCCACCTCCTCCTCTTTAGTGGTGAGATGACAGTTAATCCCTGGTTGAATTATAATCTCACATTTCATCCTGATTTCACGCTGACAGGATTTTCCTTCACATTACGACGCCCAGTTGTCAATCTCTCTCTCTCTCTCGGCTGTTCTGTCTCTCTCAATGTCTCTCGCCCGTTCTCTACATCTCTTTTTGTCTCTCCTGTTGTCTGGGTTTACTTATTTTCTCCTGTTTTCCCAGCATACCAACCTTTTTTCCCCCATCCCCTCCTCCTTTCTTTTGTTCTAGTTTCTTTCTTTTTTTCTATCTTTCTTCTTCCTCTTCCCTTTCTTCCTATTTTTGCAATAACTCCCTTTGTTTTTCTCTCTCACACATGGAACAGTGCTGGCCTAAAGGCCTAGGAACACAGTCTCTCTCTCTCTCTCACACACTCACACACATGCACACACACACACACACACACACACACACACACACACTCAGCACGATTGCACTTTGTTCTCTTCATACAGCCACTTCCTATCGTGAGCCTTTGATTTGAGTCTTTTTATGTTGCAGGTCTGAATTTACAAACAATAAAGTTATCGACGGGACTGAAGAGTCGAGAGCTGGCAGCTATACACACACGCACACACACACACACACACACACACACACACACAGACACACACAGAAACAGGAATAGACACACACATATACACACATAGAGGAACATGAAGGTACACTCGCTTTCATTTGAAAGAAAGGCACACGTAAGTGCTGTGAGGCAGACTGTGAGTGAGCATGAAAGAGGTGAGATCAGTGTATACACTAACTGTTTCCATCAAACTGTTGCACAGATCAACCACTGAATCTCAGCAGGAAGCGTTAAAAAACTTCCTAGTCATTGGAGACATTTGTCCATGTCCATCACTGATGAATGTTGCGTTGTATTCAAGTCATTTAAAAACTTTCTTAACTTTACATCTCGCCTCATAACCATCCTGTTTATACATATTCTTCAGTATCAACAGTGGTCCAGATGATTGTCTGTGGCCATGGTTACAGTGCAAACACAAACTGCTAGTAGCCAGTGCAATGCACATATTAACCAAAATAACAATATTAGAGTTGTAGCCCACATCATATCATATCACCCAAGGCATGATGGGAACCCTGATTGCAAACGCTCCAAAACAGACGATTTCGAATGACATGTATTAATGACTTCGTCAGAAACTGTTCCGGTTGCACTCCGGCAGCCTGATTGTTAAGGAACATACCACATACAGTACACGCAACGCCCCCATTTAGACTTCAGCTGAAGATCATTGTTGCATCTCATCTCATCTCTCTCTCCTCTTGTTTCCTGTCTGCCACTATCGAGTAATCGAGTAGCGTGGATTAAAATTTGAAATTTGAAAATATATTACAGTTACTGCTCTATTACCTTGACAGTTTGGTGGTTGACATCAGAAATGTGAATGAAGGTTGATTATACTGTGAAATTCTGCCTGACCTGTGTGACTTCAGTGGGCAGACTTGGGATGGGTCGGCCTCGTGTAGAGGCTGGAGGCTGTGTGTGTGGCAAGCCAACTCCAATTAGCTCCAAAGCATGTACATATCTAATATATACAGTATATGTAAGAATCAGCTAAGTTTTGCTCATAATGGCACTTGTGGAGTTCTGCCTGCAGTGATGGGGGCAAAGCTACCTGTTGTCGGTCAGTAAAGACCTCCAGGTCGTACCAACACTGGTCACATGACAGCTGATGCCTAACGAGTTGACAGACAGACAGACAGACAGACAGATAGATAGATAGATAGATAGATAGATAGATAGATAGATAGATAGATAGACAGACAGACAATAAGCCTGACAGACTAAATGAATGAGAGTGTGAGACGAGAGAATGAGACAGTTCTTCATTCTCTCTCTGGTGTAATCAGGATAAAAAACCTGACGTGGCCTCAATTCTGACGGAGAAAATCAGACGCTAATTTTCCCTAAAAAAACAAACTGAGCAACACACACACACACACACACACACTCCCGCACACACAGAGTACCCAAAGTGTTTGGAGAGGGTGTGTAAGTGTGTCTGTGATGCGAGTGTTTGAGTGTCTGAGGATGTGTGTGTGTGTCTGTGTGTGTGTGTGTGTGTGTGTGTGTGTGTGTGTGTCTGGCATCCATCAGAACCACAGCTTGCCGAAAAAACAGTAAGCACAGTGCAGACAGAGAGAGAGATAGAGTGAGCGAGAGAGCAAGAGAGAGAGAGAGAGAGAGAGGGAGAGAGAGGCGAATGAACGAGCGCTGCTGCACGCTAATTATGTATGCATGATTTAATCTGCAACTCAATAATATGCAAATATATTCATATGTTAGTTTCTTAATTAAAAATGCAAAGCAGCCCTTATGGTGATTTTTCTGTGATTTTCTTTTCAGCCTAACAAACGGAACATTTTGAGAAATTCAACAAATTGGAGGGAAGCGCTACGGAGGGGGTTCACCCCGAAAGACAAACAAAAAAAAACAAAAAACAACAACTTCCTACTTCAACTTCCTGTAGGATGAGCATATGAGGGGCTGGGTGGGTAACTTGTTGAATGAAGGCAAACTTTGTCAAACCACTTTATGGTTATTTTAAAGAGAATTCTGCTTTAATAGATGTTCAAATGATATTTTAAAGGCTAGGCGTGCTGTATGGGAGTTACCATAATTGCCGGTTTTCCACTCGTGAATAGCGGTCAGGTAAACATCCATAATTCATAATTATGGCCTGATGCTGATCCTTTTTAGTGTTAAATATTTATCAAGTGCCTGTAAACCCAGCGAAACATCGGATACCTCACCAGTCTGTCGAAGTCAACATTCATTTAATGGATACAACACTATATTAACTACACATAGTACTGCAACACTCATGCTAAGCTAGCGTCAGCTAATCTCTTGGTTGATTTTTAATTTGAGGAATTTTCAAACACACAAGTCAAAATTTCCACATAACATGTCTAAAAATGACTAGACCGATGCTATGTAGGTATTCTGTTGAGTTGTGTGCAGACATTGTTCAAGCCCAGAGAAATTAGTTATTTTATTCAAGGTAACTGTACTTTTCATTTGGTTGCCTGCAGCAACAACCTCAGGGAAAACATGAGATGCTTCGTCAGAGACGGAGGAAGGCAGTTTGGTACATTTGGTACTGATTTTCATGGTCGTCAGAGAATGAACCCTACTGACTTTAGAGATCCCTAATGACAGCAGCAGGTTTTTGTTAAAAATAAATATATATCAACAACTATTGGACGGATAGCAATTAAATTTGGTACAAACATTAATGTTCCCTACAGGATGATTTATAATAAATGTGATCCCTGACGTTTTCATCTCGCACACGCTCACTTTAGGCAGTGCAGTATGCTGGTTCGGTACTAATTCACAAATGCCGACATGCTAAACCCCAAAACTCATATGGTGACACAATTCATGCAGGGAGTTGGGAAACCATCTCCATCAACACTACTGGATGCAGCTGAAGGCTGGGATGCTGTAATAGTTGTCTGCTGCTAGTTTTTCAATGATGAAATTCAATTGATGAAATGGGAGGTGCAAGAACACCTCCAGGCATTTGGACTGTTCTCAGCTAAAGGTTCAAACATCAATATCAGAAAGTTAACATCAGCTGTTCACCAGTCCAACATCACTTTTTTTCAGTTTCTTGGGCCTTGGTGGGAAACTTGCTTTCCTGCCGTTAAGCCGTTCACTCAGCGCAGGGTGCAACCTGCTGCTGAGTGAGAGGCCCGCTCAGCGCTTTGTGCTCAGGTATACTTTACACAGAGCGTGCTCAGAATGAAAACAATGATTAAAGATGAAGCTTATCCACGCCACCAGCATGCATTACCGCCACACGACAGGGTGTGTGTGTTTCAAGTGTGTGTGTTATGAGGCTGATATTCAGATCGCTAAGATGCAGGCTTGAAGGCAACGCTCACAACCCGTATTGAAATGTATGCCTTTTGTCTTACATGTTTATTTATTTTTTTATTTTATAATCTCCAGTCTCTTGTTCGGTTGCAGTAATTTTCTTTTTTCTTGCTGACGATCTTTTCTTCGTTTTTAGTTGACTTTTCTACTTTTTTCAAAGATTTTTTGAGTTTCTCTCCCTTTTTTCCTCAGCAAGTGATTTCCACGCAATTTCTCATCTCTCATGGAGGTTTTATTTTATATTTAGTAATAAATACATACATGTAACTGTGTCACTGACAACTGTCTACACCGAACATATGCATCAGAGCCGGATATATACGTAGAGTATAATGTGGTCATGACCCTTCCGAGGTGCACAAATACAGCGAGTGGACTAACTGCTTCCATTTGAAACCTTCTCAACCCTGCACATACTTTTATAATAGTTGTTCAAGCTTAAAAACTCATCAAGATTCAGTAACCGCACGATAAATTCTAAAAATATCCCTTTTCTGCGATCACAAATAAATTTTTCCATGAGAAAACAGTTTTGACAGCTTGTCATGTTAAAATACAGCAATTAGCTGTCAGCAGGCTCCCCTTTCCAAACACTACTTTGTGTTGCATTCAAGGAAGCTCTGACATTTGAGGATTAATAATCAACTGCAAAAATGAAAACATAAAACAATGTTGCATTTACGAATATTGCTGTCAGTGACCCAGCAGAGAAACAAATGAAAGATGGTTGGCGTAGAACTGACTGCCTCTTCCCGCTGACATACAGTGGTGCTTGAAAGTTTGTGAACCCTTTAGAATTTTCTATATTTCTGCATAAATATTACCTAAAACATCATTGGATTTTCACACAAGTCCTAAAAGTAGATAAAGAGAACCCAATCAAACAAATGAGACAAAAATATTATACTTCGCCATTTATGAATTGAGGAAAATTATCCAATATTACATATCTGTGAGTGGCAAAAGTATGTGAACCTCTAGGATTGGCAGTTAATTTGAAGGTGAAATGAGATTCAGGTGTTTCAATCAATGGGATGACAATCAGACAGGGGGAGATGATCGATCCCAGAACAGGGAACCATCAAAGTCTGATCTTCACAACACGTTTGTGAAAGTGTATCATGGAAAGAACAAAGGAGATTTCTGAGAACCATAGAAAAAGAGTTGTTGATGCTCATCAGGCCAGAAAAGGTCACAAAACCATCTCTAAAGAGTTTGGACTCCACCAATCCACAGTCAGACAGATTGTGTACAAATGGAGGAAATTCAAGACCATTGTTACCTTCCCCAGGAGTGGTCGATCAACAAGAGCAAAATGTTTAATCGGCGAGGTCACAAAGGCCCCCCGGGTAATTTCTAAGCAACTAAAGGTCTCTCTCACATTGGCTAATATTAATGTTCATGAGTCCACCGTCAGGAGAACACTGAACAACAATGTTGCATGGCCGTTTTGCAGGGAATAAGCCACTGCTCTCCAAAAAGAACATTGTCTGCAGTTTGCTAAAGATCACATGGACAAGCCAGAAGGCTATTGGAAAAATGTTTTGTGGACCTATGAGACCAAAATAGAAGTTTTTGGTTTAAATGAGAAGTGTTACGTTTGGAGAGAGGAAAACACTGCATTACAGCATAAGAACCTTATCTCATCTGTGAAACATGGTGGTGGGAGTATCTTGGTTTGGACCTGTTTTGCTGCATCTGGGACAGGACGGCTTGTCATCATTGATGGAACAATGCATTCTGAATGAAACCAGCAAATTCTCAAGGAAAATGTCAGGACATCTGTCCGTGCACTGAATCTCAAGAGAATGTGGGTCATGCAGCAAGACAACGAGCCTAAGCACACGAGTCATTCTACAAAAGAATGGTTAAGAAGAATAATGTTAATGTTTTGGAATGGCCAAGTCAAAGTCCTGACCTTAATCTAATTGAAATGTTGTGGAAGGACCTGAAGCGAGCAGTTCATGTGAGGAAACCCACCAACAACCCAGAGTTGAAGCTTTTCTGTACGGAGGAATGGGCTAAAATTCCTTCAAGCCGATGTGCAGGACTAATCAACAGTTACCGGAGCGTTTAGTTGCAGTTATTGCTGCACAAGGGGGTCACACCAGATACTGAAAGCAAAGGTTCACATTCTTTTGCCGCTTCCAGATATGAAACATTGGATCATTTTCCTCAATTCATAAATGGTAAAGTTTAATATTTCTGTCTCATTTGTTTAATTGGGTTCTCTGTATCTACTCTTAGCACTTGCGTGAAAATCTGATGTTTTAGGTCATAATTATGCAGAAATATAGAAAATTCTGAAGGGTCACAAACTTTCAAGCATCACTGTATTGGGCCGTCTTTGAACGTACCACCAATTCATCATCGTTAAGGAAATGTTGACTTATTCTTGCCCACAATCAGTGATCTACGTTTAATTTGGCAATATTTTATAAAGCGGTAACAGCTTTCAAGAAGAAAAAAAAGATATAAAAAAATGTTTCACTCGAACAAGGGGACAAAAAGCAGGATTGAGTCTGACATTTTGGTGCAGCCGCGAAGGACAACTGAGAAAGATTTAACACATTATCAACAACTTAAAGCAGTTTTGTCACCACGAGTACAGGGTGATTTGTGTGTGTTTGAGTGTGTGTGTGTGTGTGTGTGTGTGTGTGTGTGTGTGTGTGTGTGTGTGTGTGTGTGCATGTGTGTGTGTGTGTGATACCATGTGATATTCATCGTAGCCTTGGAGCAAATCAGAGTGCCGCTCTCTGCTGCCTGTTACTGGAGCCAAATATTTGGGCTCAGGAATGCACAAGGGAACGTTCACATCTGCAGCAGGCATTTTTGTGTGTGTGTGTGTGTGTGTGTGTGTGTGTGTGCGTGCATACGTGTGTGTGTGTGTAAAAGAGAGAGAGGGGTCTTGATAGAAGCCAATAATGTCCTCACAAGGCCAGAAAGGCAGCAAACATCTTCAGGCTGAGGCCGTTTCATTGACAGGAAACCTTTGAGGCACTAAAGCAATTGTGGAAGAAAAATCCTTTTCTAAAGTAAAGGTCAGATGGTGGCATCAACAACTGACTGACCAACTTGGAAATGGACATGTACATTAGGGGGCCGTGTGGAGGCTGCTGGTGGTGGAGGGGGATTTTTAGTATATGCTTGTTTAGATCATGAACAAGAAGATCATAACTGCTCATAATTATGGACTGGACAATTGAGCAAGATTCATGCTATCGAACATCAGCCAAAAGCCTGATATTAGCAAGAGTAAGCTTTCAGCAATCAAACATCCGGTAGCCTACAAAGCTAGCGTATTGTGGGGCTAAGCTAACTGCAGTCCAATATCAGTTATAAGGGCACAAAAGCTAGCCTTACATTAGCAAAGCGGGACACTTCCAACAGGACACAAAGCTAGCACAGCGCCAGCAGGGCTAAGCTACCACATTCCAAAATCCGCTAATTAGCTATCACACAATAAATATGTCTGCTTTGCGACACACTTAGTCCTCCAATCAGCAACTAGTAACTACAAAATTTCCTGAGAAATTCAGGAAAGTCTCGAATTAGCAGCAATTTTCTGGAATCCTGTCCTGTTTCCCTCTAAAATTAATTTAACTAAACCCATGTTTTGATTAGTTATAGCCTAATAAAACATTAAAATACTGATTTATGTAAAACATTCCTTTGGTGTTGCCCACAGACAGTCACTGTTCCCACAGGGGCTGCAAGTTAGCTTTTTAAAATTTAAAGGGCCGTAGCCAACACGAATCCTCACTGTCACTGATGAAATGAATAAAATGAAATTAGTTTTACAGATAATGAGTTGTCTTCATGAATAAAACAAATTAATCTTGAATTTGACTCAGTGTGTTTGTAATGTACCTGACACCACTCCCACCCCAGCTCCTCTGTCCCCCAATCACATCCATTCTCATCTGATCAACCTATGTGAGAAAATGTTGAATAAAATACATGTAGCACTGATGGAAATCACTACAAAAACCCAAGTTAGCCCAAACTCTGTTGTAGTATAACACTTAGGCTACATTGATTTTCTCTGCTGAGCTTTGTTTACATTGAAAAGTTTATAATTTTAGAGAGTTTGAACATAGAATTTTGAAATAAATTCAGGACAGCTGAATATCATCACAAGTAAAATAACAGGTTAATATAACAATAGTCTGTGGCTGTGTGCTTCTTTGTCTGTATATGTAAACTATGTTTGTGTATGTATACAAAGTGTACATCGTGTGTGCGAAAGGTTTCATTTTGTGTTGAATAAAAGTTCTCTGGGAAAAAGACGCACAAACACCATGAGCGGACACATGCGTTTAAACACAGCACTGCATACACACAAATGAACGCCTTGTAATTCAATTAGTCAGTTTCCCATCTGACACAAAATGGCGGCCCAGTGCACCAGCGTGGGACATTTCAGGGCTTAGAGCCAAGCAAATAGCTTACACACGCACATGCACCCACGACACACAACACACACTCACATACATGCACTGAGACTTTGGTTTAACACATTAAGTGTGTTACAATCAGATCATAATTAAACTGACTTGATTTAAAAATAAAAAAGGGAATAGACACACAGGCAAATATTTAAAGTCATTTCTGTAGCGTTTTCAAGTGGAATGAGTCAGTGAAGCATCCGCGCGACATAACTAAACACACAGCTGTCTGTACGTGTGTGTGTGTGTGTGTGTATGAGGCAGTTAAACCATGAGGTCATCCCTGGCTGAAGCTGCTCCCTGAGTTTCTTTAGTATAAACACTGAAGCTGCTGCGGGACAACGGCACCATTCATAACTCAAGTTGCTGCTTTTTCTCTGTCAACTCCATTATTGTTTTATATCAGAACACCTCACAGTGCGTTACCACTCTCACTTACCCTGGAAGAAAAGAGCTGCGTTTAAAAAACCCTCCTCCAATTGTCAGGAATCAGTTAAACCATGTGTTTGGTAGTTTCACCTGTCACCTGTAGCAGGAAGGATTATTACTGTTGCTATGGTGACCTGCAGCTTAACATACCTAGAGCGCTGATTGAGAACAAACTGTCACCACCAGGAGAAAACACACATTAGCATCACGTCCATCTGCGACTGTCAATCCATCTATTTAACTGAAATAACAATGACAATATTGTGTTGTTTCTGGTCCGTACATTTACTGCAAACAAAACAAACCAAAACAAAACAGCGGACATTTTCTTTTTTTTTTTTTCTCAATGCATGTCATAGCCGCGTACAGACGCTCTCTCTCTCCCTGTCGCACCCCTTCCTCCCTGTGGAGCAGCCTCTTTCTCATTTCATCTTCTGCCAAGGCCCGCTACAACGGCGCTAATTTGAGCAGCATGCTAACACACACGTGCACACACACACACACACACACACACACACACACACACACACACACACACACACACACACACCATGTTCAGCACACACGGATGTGAGGTCAATGTGTTTTTATTATTTTCAGATGGACATTTATATAAACCTGCAGTCAACTTGTCAATGAGACAGAACTGACCGCGGACACGGTCATTTTCATTTAAACCTTTATTTAAACATGAAGAACCTGCGAGGTGGCCCTCATTTACAATGATGTCTAGTTGGAAACTAGTTAAAAAAAAAGCCAAACACATGAAAATCAGCTAAAACAGTTGCACCATGAAGCACAGAGGCTGGATTTGAAATTGTCAATAGGTTGTGGGACGATTGATTTTAAGTGTGTTTTGTAGATCACTCCAAGAGTTTGGGGCTCTAAAGCAAAAGGCTGACGTACCGAATTAGAGGATTTTATTGTGTAAACATTTGTCGGGTCATGTTCTTTTTTAATCTCTTTTGGAGACTCTGAACTGGCGACACATGCTCAGTCTCAACGTTGATTTACAAGAAAATTAATGGCTTTTTCCTTTTATTTTCCTAATTTCCTCTGTTTTTCACATTTATTGTGTGTGTGTGTGTGTGTGTGTGTGTGTGTAAGTGTATGAAGTATTTCATTTGTAGGAAACATTGGAGAACACTCTCTCTCTCACACACACACACACACACACACACACACACAAACACACACTGCCAGTGTAGACAACGACTTATCCAAGTCTTCTGCTGTCCCAATATTCTCTGGGCCTAATTTACATACTGTATTTAATAACAAACTATCATTTATACTATTTTAAAGTATAATCACGAGAACACAAAAAGTTTATTTTTGATGAATAACTCAAAGCCAAAGTAAACACCAGCACGAGGATGAACAGCAGCATGTAGGACAGTGCAGGAAGCAGAAACAGTTAACAGACCCTCACAGTAGCTGACTGACGGGGTCTGTGGCTCCTCTGTGGTACCTGGGGCCTCCTGAAGGGGGCAGCATGGTTCACCAAACAGCTTCACTGAACCCCCCCCACCACCAACAACACCACCACCACCACACCACCCTCCAACCCCCCCATCCCTCCTCCACCCGCGGCCCACCGGGAACCGCCGGCTCTCCTACTGTGCCTTCTGCAAGACCTGGCTTAATTTAATTAACGCTGTCGACTTTAAACAAAACCACATCTGAGCCGAGGAGAGGGCGAGAGAGGGAGAGAGAGAGGGAGAGAGAGGGAGAGGGAGCAGGAAGTAGCCAGAGACGGGAGCAGATCGACCCGGTCAGATCGCTGAGAGGATTTAATCGGTTGCCGGTTTGAAAATATTCCACCTTTTTGGGGTCTGGTTTCAAAAAGGAGCTCTTAGAAAAAAACCCAGGATTCCTTCTTTAAATGACAAATATCAAAGGAAGTCAAGGTCTGTTTTTTTAAAGGCTGGTGCTGGTAGGCAGCTGATGGATCCTCTAGATTCAAACTAAAATACTAAATGATGAGCTTCAGGTAAAACATGATTTTATGTCTGTCTGGCATTTTGAAAGTGAAATCGTGCTCATAGATACTTTAACACAATTCTGTCTCTGTGTTTTAGAGTTGATAAATGGATAACTTATAAGAATTCAAAATGACAGTGCATTGGGAAGATGACATGATGAGGAAAAGTAGAATTTTATAGACATTGTTTTACAATCTGGATCCTGTACATTTTGTGTTTTGTTTCACCTTGTGACGTATGTAAAGTAGAATTTGAGCCTGACATTCAGAGTTTGTGAAGGATAATAAATAATAAACTTTGCTGTAAAATGTACCAGTTTTAAAGTGAACTTGGGGAACTTCATAGACTAAACTGGACACTTCTACTCTACATTCTCTACATTTCACACATTCTGGTGCAAATGTACAATATATCTTGTCTGATTTTCCCCAACATTGATAAGCACAAATTAAAACACATAATCATCATCCTTCAAACACGTGACATTTCAAAACTAGCTCCTGTAGAAATACTTGATGATGATTGATCATTTTTTGCAGAATTTAAGAGGAAAGAGTTTCATTTTCATATCCTGGAAATATTAATAATAAAAGCTTTATTTATGTCTTTTTAAATGTTCAGGTTTAGACTGGGAGTAATAAATAAAAACATTCAATAAAAAAAATGTATATAACTTATAATGTTGTACACGGTGTAAATATTAAAGTTTGGAATTTTATATAGAAATATCTGTATTTATTTTATTGTTTATTGGATTCTGATTTATATATACTGAGTAAACTCATTTAAAGTCGTGAACATTAAGATATATATATATATATATATATATATAAATATATATATGTATATATAAAAACTTTTTGTCAACTACATCTAGAACTTGTCGTGGAATTATTTCATATGTAATCACCTTCACATGTAAAACCTCACTTGGTACAACAATCCAGCTTATTGGCGAGCTCCAGTGTCACTGTGGCAGAGAGAGAGGTAGAGCATGTGTGTGTGTGTGTGTGTGTGTGTGTGTGTGTGCAGAATTAAAAAAAGAAAAAGGAAAAAGCATTAAACAGACTAAAAAATGAACATTAAACGCGCTCGTGCTGACACTTTTATCATTTTATTTCTATTTCCTTAAATGGCTTCATTTTCATGGTTTCATTAGAGCCATTTTTGGGGATAATCTTGATATATATGTGTGTGTTTAGTTGTTTATTCTGTCAGCATTAGCAAGGCTCTAAGGACGAGCCGGAGACTCTATCAGCCTGAACAACAAATTAACCAAAACAATGATATCTAAAGGAAAAAAAAAGCTGTTATACTCCCAACACCAACAAAGAAAAACAACAGCGAGACGGCACTCTGCAACCTGCTAATGTTAGCAACTGATGCCTAATTTCCTTTTGATTACAAAGACATCCCACGCTCTCCTCTCAAGTGACGTTTAATTGTTTCTCAAAGTAAATCATCAACTCAGCAAACTAAATTTGACAAACAACAATAACAAACTTGCTGCGCAGGGAGACGAGAGGGAGGAGGGAGAAAAAAAAAGAAATGAATTAATTAAAAGAAAAGACCCATCGCCCGCAGTGGATGTGGAACGGAGATGAAAGAAAACAGACAAGACTTTTTGCCTTAAATGAAAGTGTGTTCGCGAGCTGGAGCGTACGGGAGGGCAGCACCACAACACAAAACAAGTTTGAGCACACCAGAGTGACAACTGAAATCTTTCTAAATTCATCAGAAAAAGTGTAAATGCAGCGGGAATCCAGGGAGGCTGAAAAATAAGTGACACTAATATGATTAAAACATCAAAATTTGGAGCAGAAATACCACCTTAAGATCCAATAAAGTCAACAGAACAAGCAAAGAAAAGGATAAGAAGTTGTTCAGTGTGTAGGAGGCTGTCAGACGCTGCTGAAATGGCTCTTAAAATCTGCTTGAATTGAGCAGAGAAAGTGTGAGTTGATGCAGCAAGTTCAATGAAGCGCAAAAATTTTAAATAAACAAATTCAAAAAGGTGAAATTGGCGCTAAATATCGAGTCATCCACAACCAATAAACCCAAAATTAAAACTCAAATGTTTTTTCCGCTAACGTCATCAGATGAAGTGTAACAGACGACAACGGTGTCGCGGAGCATCACGTCATGTGCACACCAGACGTGCCAATGAGTGAATGCGACACAGTTGCTGTTTCTGCCCCCTAGTGGCCACCTGTTCATTTTTACAACTTTAATTAACACTACTAACTAAGTCAAAGCAAGTGATTACACACAAACTAAATCCGTTTGCGAAATTGAATGACAAGATGCGCATAACATGAATAAGTGTCATTCACGCATTTAAGTAATTCTTTTTTAAAAAAGTTGCCTTTATCGTGAAGCTTTGTAGAGTGTAGTGTGGAGAGTCCCGCGTGAAGCGAAAAGCAAAGCCAGCTGCTAATGGCCGACTAACAGGTGCTGAGTGGTGGGGAGCTCTAAACAAGAGAGCCAGGGGCAGAGCCGGAGCTTCTGGAGGAGTAAACACCTGGAGTCACAACGGATTGTGGTCTGACCCTCAACACTGAACACAAACACACAAATACACACCCCATGACACCTTCTGTCGCTTGGCAGTTTTTTTTTGTAATGTACAGAAATTCTGACTTCAGGAGCCACACAAAGGATCCTGTGTTCAAACTCAGGCGAGTAACGCGAGGTGAAAATTTGCTTCACTTTCTGTCTGAACACACCTGGAAGCATGAACACAGGGAGACAGAAATGAAACTGTTCTGAATCCAGACGCTGCATCTATCTTCCTTCGTGATTAAACACATAACTCCTGCATTTCATGGTTAAAGTAATTCAAACTTTGATAGTGAGGACATTTTTGGAAAATGAGTACATTCATCCTCACTTCTATAGGTAGCTGTCTGAGGGTTAAGACGTGGTTTTAGGGTTACGGTTTAACTTAGTTGTGAGGTTTCGCTGCAAGAAATGAGGGACAAAAAACCTTCACCTGTGTCATTTAGCCAACAATTCAAATAAAAGGACATCTTCTTCAGCCACAGCTCAGCAAGAAAACACTGTCCAGTGAAACACAAAGATGGAATTCTGCACCATAAACAAACTAACTTAGCCATGTTAGCCTCTGCTAAACTTTGGAATGTTTTTTTTTAGCTCAGAGCGAGCACTCTCTGAATGTGATGAGTGACAATTGCATAAAGACGCATGTGAAAACATCCCGACCCATCCTTTAAGGTTGGGTCGGGGTTTGGATTTTCTCAATGAGGGTGTTCACGTTTGGTCCAGACGTGTGTGTCTGCAGAGTGCGCACTGTTTACCAGCCAGCTTTCTCACGAAGAAAACTTTTGTTTTGGGCCTCTGTGTGTTGCCAAAGACCGTTACACACACACACACACACACACACACACACACACACACACACACACACACACACACACACACACACACACACAGACTTACATTACAGACATTCCTCTGTGAAGCTGTATTTGTACTCAGAGCAGGTGCAGACAGGGCATGGTGTGTGTGTGTGTGTGTGTGTGTGTGTGTGTGTGTGTGTGTGTGTGTGTGTGTGTGCGTTATTTCATGTGGGCAGTTACATTCAGTCTTAAAGAAGTGTTTGATCATCTGTAAATCTATGACGTCCAGCTAATTCATCATCATCATCCAGATAACATATTTGACATATTTGCTCCTTCATGCCGTTTCACTCTTGTCTGATATATTTCTTCTTTACTCTCGCTCTCTCTGCCACTCTGTTCTTCTAAAATTTGACTTTTTTTTGTTTTCAGTTTAATTGATCCTATTGTGTTGTTGTATATAATATGTCCAGTTTCGATGTAAATGCTCCCACATCCCATCCTTTTTAATTACAAAATACATCTTATTTGAGACTCTTTTCAACAACTGATTGATAGCATCATTATTAAAACACATATATTTAAGCGCTTCATGAATACAGAGACAATCTGAAATTATACCTCTTATCAAAATACATATTATAGGTAAGTACATGTTCAAAACATTAAATTATAAGGTAATGTAATAGGTATTTTACATTATAACATTCAGAGCTTACCGGTCTAATTTAAATGTGTTGTAAATATTACAGTGAGCAGCATTAGTTCAATTCAAATCAATAAGACTCTGGATTAATGTGACTGCTCTTAGACCGTAATAATACCTCAAATAATACTAACATCAGGATATTCATCAAAATAAAGAGGCATGAACCAGAGAAGAGCAGAAAGAGTAAATAAATGAGAAACAAAATGAGTCAAACATCGATCAGGAAGTGCAGCTATTTCACATTTAACAGCTGCTGAAAGTGATTGATGAAATTGATCCATCCCAGATATATCCAAAATACTGAGTCAGTGACAGTGTTGAGTATCCAGGTAAGATCAATGTCGCACTGCCGGTCAAAGCTCCGATCAGTTTTATCATCCCTTCAGAGGTACATTTGGAATATTTTCTTGAAATATTTTCTTTCTTTTAAAAAAAAATCCCCAAAGCCATTTTTAAAAACACAGACTTCAAACTCAGTAAACCTGTCACGAGTAAACAAAAGAAATTCTTACATAAAATCAGCAAAGGATGACATTTTCTGCAGTAAACAGATGAAAAAATACGACGACAAACAGCTCTGTCGGCTGCTGAGAGCAGAAATGAAAACACGTTTCAGCCTCATCGTCGTCGCTGTTGGCAGCAGGTTTGGAGGCCGGACCATCCGGAGGAGAAAAAAAAAGGAGAAAAAAAGCACACAGCATTTCTGAGAGGAGCACGAATCTCTGACCAGACACCAGAATGCTGAGTCTTAAAAAAACAAACTGAAAACTTAGAAAAATCTTCACGGGGCTGATCTGAGTCAAAAACAAGCAGCTGACAGGGTTACAAGTTTAATCCTTACAGCACGGCACTGACGCTCAATTTCATATGTGATCGTTTTCTATAGTTTTGAGTACCAACAAGAGACAGACTGCAATAAAAAAAAAAAAAAAATCAACATCCATTGTTGCATTCATGTAGTGTCTTTCTATTGATCCTAAACACAACCACTATTAAACACCACTGCTGCTCTCTGCAGACAACAAAAGGATCTCTCCAAAAGACTGTATCATTTACTTTAAAACCACACACACACACACACACACACCAGGTGTTACGTCAGGTTATTCAGGTATTGTCAGTCAAGCAAAACAGGAAAGTCTTTGGTAAGAAATAGCCCCCTATATTGAAATTGTTGAGAGAAGAACCATGTTTACAGGACAAAGTAATGTAAAAAAAATGTGGTTTTCAACAGTATAAGCTTGTTATCACTGTCATTCTAATTATGGTCAGGGTATTGGCAATAACAGTGTTGCAAAAAAAGGAAAGAAATATTGATATTGTGTTATTAATACGCTTTCCTTTTTATTATTCACTGAGTGTAGTTGTTATTTTTGTATGCTTTTGTACAGTTATGGCTACAGACTCACTACACTTGTATTTTGACTGTAATCTATTTGCCAAAAAAGAAACACAACACACAGCCAACAGGATTAAAAATGAATTTTGACTGATAACATATGTTTTTCTTGAAATTTTATTTAGATATTCTGAATATATCGCCATCATGAAATTGTTTGGCCGTGGTAATCCAGAGGTGGAATACAAGTGGTGAAATGTTTTAATTTTATAATTTGAAAAAATAAATAAAAAATGTAATTTGGGATGAATGTGATGCATTCTTGCCACAACTGTTCCTATTTTCAGCGATGTTTCTCTAAATGTTGCCGCACTATTAAGACTTATATTCCATTAGCTGCCTGCTGCTCCTGTTTGCACTGTAACAATCACAGAGTACAGAAGATATAATGCAGAAGAGATAATATTGCTATAATGTCCAGCTCTACAGTGTTTTAGTCCTAGGCAAAGTTTAGAACTAAGAAAAACTGAACATTAAACCAAACCAAAAGTTATTATGAAAATGAGCACCTGTCAGCAATCTGATGCTTTTTCAGAATAAATGCCAAAGCTCCAAACGAGGCTATAACGATGCTATTCAAAGACAAAAACAGAAACCATTTTTAAAAAAAACACAGGTATAGCTACAAAGCTCTTGGTACAGTTTCTGCTCTCTCTTACAGCTGATACTCGTGCCAACGCACACTGAATTTATTTTCCTGCAGTCAACTCTCTATTTCACAGGCAGCGGGTCCTCTCCTCGTTCCTCCTCTCTTGATGTGAGCGGGAGGAAGCGGGCAGGATTACTCACATCACAGAGGTGGAAACAGAGAGGGTTAGAGCAGAGAGAGAGGAGACGGCTCCGAGTGCAGCAGACATGAAGGCGACGCGAGTACAGAGATCCAAACCCTGGATCACAAGACTGTCGACACCAGGACTTTTACAACTGGACTGGTTAGTCAGTCAGATTGAAGTGTAACGCTCTTAAACAGCACAGCAGTGGTAGGGTGGTAGTCAAGGTTAAGTTCAGAGACTGGTCTTCACACCCTGCATCCTACCTGCAGTTATACTTAGGCTTCTACAGCACTCAGGGCATCGTCATACCTGAATAACTGAATAGGATGATTTCCAGTGACTCCCAAATCGACATACACCACTGCCCCTTAAACAACATGACAATTGCAGCGTACCAGCAACAGGCGAACTGGACCTTCATAGTGTGGTTGCAGTTTGGTTAGGTTCAGTAAAACATTGTGGTTTGGGTTAAAAGAAGTACTTACTTATGTAACTTAAATTCTCTAGGTAGCAATGTAATGCATGTGATATAACTTTACCGCGTTAGTAAGTTAAAATAACTCACTGTTGACATGCACAGCTGTCTCCTGGGTCAAATGTAATGTTTAATGTAGTCAGACGTCTACCCAGACACCCTCCCTTTGAGAACTTAACTGCTCTTTGCACTATTTTGCCTGACTTCCTCCTTTGCTCCCGTCATAATTACTTTGGCCACTAGAAGTCGCCGCCTAACAAGAAATGTAAGTACGGGTCGCAATAAGCTGCTTGCACAGTTCCCCTTTAAAGTCGTTTTTCTGATGAGGACGGGCTGAGATCAGGATGGTGGATTTAGTTAAATACTGAAACATCTGTGTCGCCACAAACAGCCAGATGTGAGCTATAAGATAACTATCAAAATGCTAAGTATGTCAGTGTGTTTTAGTTCAGCTTAGCCTCTGACTCACCACAGGACTCACCACCAGAAAAAAACTGCATGTTTAAGGCTCTCCGCACATGATAAATTGATCAATTAAAAGTGTAACGCAGATTTATGTGACCAATGAACACAGTAAAATTGAAAAAACAACAATCATCCCAAACAATTTGTGGAAGTCATGTTTAACACTACAAAAGGAACTCATGATTTTCCGTCCTCACAAGAAAGATGGCCATAAACCTTGTAGTCTAGACGGGTCATGGTGCACTTGTCTCTTTTGTCCATCAGGGGTCAGATTACATCACATAAAGGACTGGTGAATAGTCTACTGAGGTATCAAGATTTTTTTTTTTTTTAAATCTAATGTTGAATATGTTGTAAAATGTAAATCTATAAAGTGAGAGTCAGATAAATGCAGTAATACTTTCTTCAATTAACAGACTATTACACAATTCAGTACATAAATAAATAGATATATGTATAAATGCAAGTTACTTCCAGCTCTGGGAGTTAAATTCATATTAAAATAAACCAACAGTCCCTATTGTTGACATCATGTCTCCCTCCTCCACAGGAAACGTCTCATCCTTCCACTTCACACACACAAAAGATGAAAAACAACATCAACCCGTCAAACAAACGGCGCTTCCTCCCTGCTTTTTTCTTTTTCTAACACCTCTCCTCTCCTCTTCTGGTTTCCCTTCTTTCCTCCTTCCACTCTCTCCCCGATCCTCCCCCTCCCTCCCCGGGCTGGTTGACACACAGAGGTGGAGGAAAGAGAGGAGAAGCGTGGACAAAGCGGGCCGAGGCCACAGAAAGGCGGACTCCTGCCGAGCCAAAGAGGCGGCTGACACGCCGTACATTCAGCCATCGTTAACTGGCGATTAATGAGGTCAGCAACAGAAAAAAAAACCTCTCCACATGTAAAACAACTCAAAGTCAAAATTAGAAATAAATCTAATGAGCACTAGAGCTGCCACTACAGATCATGTCTATTATCAGTTTTCATATGGATATGAGCACATCCGCTTCCTACTTATTTTGTGTCATCACCAATTGGCACCCGAATATAGATTCATCTGACACAAATAACAGAAAATCATCACATATGAGAATTATCACCGGATTTAAGTTATTAAAACAACAGCATGATGTAACTGATTGATCCGCTAATTTCAGGAGTCATAAACTCAGCTAAATCCACCAATAAATTCTCAAGTTGTACGACATTTCAACATGTTAAACTAAAACCTGCACATAAAGCAGCAAGTTGAACACCAAAAGGGCAAACAAAGACTCCAAAATGAATGAAGACTGAACCTCGAAACATCAGCAGTCATTCTGCTGCGAACACACAGCCGAGCTGCAGGCCTCAGAACAAAAGCTGGGCTCAATTCAAGCAGCTCAAGAGGAACCACAAATACTGAAAACTGATCAGATAGTGATATCTTGTGATCGTGCATTTTTATTGTTGGATTTCCCACAGACAGAAAATCCTTTACAGAAATACCTTGATTCATAGATGATCTAGGGCTGCAAATAATGACTATTTTAGTTAATGATTTTAGTCCAAAAAAGGTTCATTGTTCTTCATCAAGTCAGTCCAAAGACGTCGAGCTTACGATGACATAAAACAGAGAAGAACAGCAAATCCTCTCGTGTGACGAGCTGTAACTAGCAAACATTTGGTGTTTGGTGCAGTGAATGGCTTAAAACAATGAGCGATTAACTTTATGTCAAATCGTTTCATCTGCGTTTTCACTGTTTGACGGATGGATGTTCCTGTTCCTTCCTCCCCGAACGACTAAACGAGAGGCTGTGTTTAATCCTCAAAGCCTCCAAACAGCAGCCGAGCACGTCGACTGGTGAGGGTTTCAATCCAAAATGACAAGAATCCCCCAAATCCTAACACCTAATCAACGAATCTACTAATTAATCAATAATTGGGAACATGGCCATTATGCAAATAAAAAAAAAGACTGAACTTGGCAACACTTTACATCCCTCTAGTCCATATTAATAAGTAGTATATAAACATTTAATCAATGCTTTATAACACATTATAATGTAGTTGTAAGCAGTGTTTAACTATCATTTCTCCCCAAAATGAAGTAATAATAATATAAAAAGTATTTTCTATAATTGTTAATAAACACTGATGCATATCCTTATAAGTGTGTACAACTGCATTGCAGTGTGTTATAAATGATTAATAACATGCTTGCATACAGATCATAAAGGTTAAATAGGGGGACATGAAGTTAAACCAGTTGATTAGTTAGTTTTACTTGATCTTTTTTTTGTTTAGTCAAGTATTCTTTATTTATTTAATGTTTGATTTTTTTACTCTTTCAGCTGATTCCTGAAACATTAGCTGACAGCAGCGTCGTCTTCATCTGCTCAGATTCACAAAACCTGGCAACGTGTGCAGCTTTTCTCCACCTCCATGCTTTTTGGGACTTCTGTCCATTCAAACCAGCAAAATAAACCAACCAGCAGCCGAGCAGATCGACTGGGGACAGTTTAAGCCGGATAGATCCAACCGAATCACTGATAAAACTGAGCATTGCAAACCAAGAACATCATAATGTTATTTTCTTTTCCCCCTTTTTAAATCAATTTCACTAGCTCTGTGCTGTCAATCATTTCAAAAAGCATTTATACCAATAGATTTAACACAATAGGTGTCTTTCTTTAAAGTCAGATCATTTATTCTTCCGGTCCCCAAAACAGAGAGCAACAATAAAAAGCCGACAGCTGTTGGTGTCCAGCTCAGCTCCGACAGCAGCATAATCTTCATCTCGATTTATTCACCAAACATGGCAACGTGTGCTGCTTTTCTCCAACTTCACGTATCTCCTGCTACTAAAAACCAGCTCAGTGATTCCAAACATGCAGGAGCGTCAGCAGCCTTTCTCGTCAGCGACACACACTTGAAGCAGCAATGATACCATCGAAATGATAGGAAAGAAAGGCATATCATCACTTACTGAGGACGGCAAGCCGGGAGGGACCTTTCGCACTTTTTTTGTGTGAACCTCTGAAAGAGAAAGAAAGCAACAAAACAATACATAAGGGTTTAACGGGCCACTTTTATTTCCTTTTAAACAGGAGCTTCTGGTTTGATTTGTTAGGATTTAATCGATCAGCCGGAGAGGAGAGAGCGAGGCCACTTTTCCCACCGGCGTCGATAAATTTACAAAGAGTGCTTTCACTGCACCAAGCGTGACACAATAAGATGCAGAAAATCAAAAGACAGAACACAAAAAGGACCGGGTTGATTTTTTTTCTGGTCGGTTTGATAAAAGGAGAGAGGGCAGCTTTTGACATGTTTATATTAGTTTTCAGGGTTTCTCTCAAGGAGAGCGAGGGAGCGCTCTATCAACTGGGAAGGTGAGACTTTGATGGAAAAATGAAAGAGCGCCTTTTTTTTTTATTTTGGAAATTGGCCCAGAGTTGTTGTATGTGTGTTTGTGTCCTCCCAAGGCTAACGCAACCAAGGCTACACCGTGGCCACTATTGTCCTGCTCACTAAAAGACTTCCCTGTATTTTTTTTTCTTAAAGTCCCCTTTCGAAACGCACATATGCAGACAAACAGGATGGTCACACAGACACAAGAGCACACACTCACAATGCTCGGCCTTCTACAAAGAACAACCGCGCCTCCGACAACACAGAGCGGCTGTGATCGGCGGCTGGATCAGTCCAGGTTAAAAATGTTTCAGCAAGGCCGCTGAGAAAAGTTTCTGTTTGGATACAGGGATGTAAATGAAGGCAGGAGATTGAAGTTTGACTGATGTGCCTTTATTTCAGCTGTTTCCTTCAGTCTACAAAAGGGAATATTGGGATTGTATTTGATGATAACTCAGTATTTGTATTCATACCTAAAACCTAAAAAAGACAAATGTTACAAATGTTCATAACCTGAACACCAGGATGCAATTTAATTAGGTTCATTTTCAGAAGGTTCTATTTGGTTTCAGACTGATCAGCAGAACATTTTATTTTTTTAAATCCAAAAAATTATTTGGGCTTTAAAGATTTAAATAACAAATAAATAAATAATGACAATTTGCCAGAAAGCGAAGAATAATAAGAAATAAGAAATAATAATAATTTTGAAAAACAATGTGTGTATCCTAAAAAAACACAGAACAGGGCCATTGTTGTTGTTCAGATAATGGCACTTAATGTTGGAAAATTCTTCTACATGATTTTTTTTCCTACTTTTTTTTGGAAGAGAAAGTTGATGTCCATTAAGTGAGCAAAAAACCAGAAAACTTCAACACCCCCAAGCAAGCGTTTCAATTCTGACCCCAAACCCACTTGGGGCCCCACGTGGGGTCGCTTGACATTCTGATGGGGGCGACGGAGATTTCTAAAACTAATGTAAAACTAAGGAAGACAAATACGTTTAGATGAATGTCTTTTTATTATGCAGTGGTCAGTTCATTAGGTCCGCCGAGGTAAAGTGAATACAGTCTATTACGACAACCCTACAATAAAGCCTTCCCTCATGAAGGTTAGCATTTTTGCTTTATTGTATATGAGAGGCTGTATTGTATGGTGCAATTTAATTATAGTGTGTTATACAAATGTTATACCAAAGATGTTTCTCATATTTTGTCCAGCCCATTTATATCAACGGACCATAAAGTTACATCAAACATTTGAACCATGCGGGAGGATTATTACAGAACTGTTGTATTAGAATGTATTAGATTGAGCTAGGTGTATCTAATAAAATAACAACTGAGTGTATATTGTTATATTATTATTATTATTATTATTATTATTATTATTATTATTACTACTATTATTGTTATTAGTATTATTTATGAATAGGCCAAACTCAAATTAACATAGCTGATGTCATCGTTGAGAAAGCAGTTTAATGACCACGTTGTTCATCTGAATGTCACGGTGTCTCTCTGTGTCTTTATAGTGTTTGTATAATGTGAGTGTGTTAGCAGTGTCTCACCCATGGTGTCCATAGGCAGTGCTCTCCTCCGCGGGTTGGAGCTGTAGTGCTGGTAGTACTGACCAGCCGGCTTGGTTGGCGACGCCGCGCTAGGACTCCCCAAACCCAACTCGCCACCCAGTATCGACTGGTCGAGAGACAATGAGACAGACAGACACAGAAGCACAGAGAGAGAGAGAGAGAGGGATTGTAAATCATGTGACCTTGTGACTCAAGAACCAGGAAGGCGCACTATTCCTCACAAAGAAAACAGGAACATTTCTGAGAAATGAGGACTGTATGGTAATACGCCAGTCTATTATATATTTGGACTTGCAATAAACTGGGATTAGAGATGACAAAGACAGAGCAAAATAATGTTGATCTAGGCTGGATCAAGTACTAGACACAAGTAAAACATGTCAGAATTATATAATAAAACAAATTCCTAAAACAGCTGGGCCTTGTAGTTAAATGTTACTCAAACAGGAGCAAACAGCGCATTTGTCGGGGACTATTTTCAGCAGTGGATTAATACGCATTTGGCGATCTAGATTTATGGTACGGTACATAATATCACCTGACTATACATCAGTCAAAATGTTGACAAGATAATTAGAAGGGGCCAACCAAGACGATTTTAAGTATGTGGAAGTTCAGCATGATGATGGCTGTTAATAATAATTGCTATTAAAATGTCGTTACAAAACTTTTGGAAAATATCT
Source organism: Pagrus pagrus (assembly GCF_965226575.1). NCBI lineage: Eukaryota > Metazoa > Chordata > Actinopteri > Spariformes > Sparidae > Pagrus > Pagrus pagrus. Next base: position 23,452,433 of record NC_140203.1, read on the forward strand.
AAAATATTCAACATAGCCAGGATACTGACGTTTGTGTTAAGGCAAGTTGGAGTGTTGAAAATGTAGTGTTATTAGAAAAGAAATGACAACAGTTAGAATAGAAGACAATATTGGAATATTGATAACACTTGAAATGTTGAGGATTGTTACAAAAGCACTGCAAACGTTGCAATAAACTACAGTGAAGAAAATTGTTAAAATGTCGGCATAGCTAGCATGTTGAGCTAAAGCTGGAATGTTGAGGACAATTTGGGATTTTGAATGCAAACAAATGTTGACAAGAGAGAAAATTGGGAATCATCATAAAAAGAACTATCCAGACTACTTGTCTGAATTTTCAGCACAATGAGAATGTTAAGGAAAGTTCTGCGTGCTTCTAACAATACTGAATACTATCAGGATACTGATTAGAGAACGTGGAAGGTATCTGAAATATGACCAGTCGTTAGAATGCTGAGAGCAAACAGAATATTGATGTTGATTGAGAATAAGTGGAATGATGCCGATCTGAATGTTACGTGGAGCCGTCATTTATTCAGCTAAAGTATGGCAGTGTATGGAAGACAGTTCTATTAAATAAACCTGGAATACTTATCAGGATGCGGAACACAGTTGGAACGTTGTTAATGTTAGAGGCTGCCAGACTGTTGAAGAGAGAATGTAAGTATTTAATATACTGACAAATGGTGGAATATCGAGGAAAGTCAGGATATTGATTGCTGATAAGCTGAAGAAAGAAGAATTGGCGAAAAGCTTTTAAATTGAGCATATGCGGATAATCAAATGTCAGCACGGTTACGGCACATTGACCTGAAGCATGAATGGAACGCTAAGAATAATGCTGATTCCACATTATAATGGGAGTTACTATAACAACAGCCTCAGTCTTGTAAATAGTGTTTATGCTAATATCAAAGATGTAATTGACTCAGATATTTTTGAAAGTCACGATATATTTGAATTGGCACTAAATATTACAGTTCTAGTTATATTCAAGAGTTATATTGACAGTACACAATGTTTTAAACTCTATCATACCCACTCTGCAACCATACAACTGTTTTGAGCCATCCAACAACACAGACGCTTCCTAAAGTTATATGCCGACCCAGTATCACAACAGTTTTTTAAATAGTGAAGGAATGTTATCGAGGACTATCCATTTTAAAGTGAATCAAATGTTTAAAATGCAAAATTTGGGTCCAGGTACACAAATCCTAAACTGATTTTATTTAACATATAACTGAAATGACACTCTTTTCCTAAATTTTACCAAAGTGCTTTTGTCGTCTAATCCTCATCAGACTGGATGCGGACTCTGGATTCTGGTGTGACATTCCTGGACTTTGTTCAGCCACCATCCACCTCGACCACTTCCATGCAACTCCGTAATTCTTCATAAATGTACTGTTTCTGTCAGTCCAACAATTGTGGTGCAGGCATGAAGCTTAGTCGTGCTGAGTCACAAACACAATTTAAAATGTTGTGTCCATGTACCTGAATCATGTAGATTATATTTTGTGACAATCTGACGAACTACTGTGGTATTATGTTGTATATGTTGGAATTTTCCCCGTCATCACTAACAGTCGTATATTGTGGAACACCACAGTAACTGAATGTTGATGGTTGATAATCATTGTAACAGTGCGTATGTTTTGTTCCGGCATGTGTGTCTTAGTTAACCCCTAACCCTTAGTTTAATGCTTTTTTTTCATTACTGGCCTAAATATGTAAATATATGGAAGTCCAGGTCTGCCAATATTTAAATAAAAAAAAAAAAAATCAAACTGAAATTTCATTTTCTGTGTGAGCATTATGTATGACAACATTAAAATAGAAAAGTTGAATTTCCAATATGTTGTTTGAAAATGCACTCCTACTTTCAAAATTAAAATTAAAAAAATCATTTACAATTTGTTTTTGGAGGAAAGATGAATGAAAGATAATGAAACTGAATGTGAGTCAGACAGACAGACAGACAGACAGACAGACAGACAGGTAGCCTACCTCAGACACCTCAAACCAAGCTGATGATGATAAATTAAACCATGATTGTGATGGTATTTACCTCCATGAGAGCGACCTCATGCTGCTCAGCGTGGAGACGTTCATCTCACAGCTCCACAGCTCAGAGTCTAACTTCTCCTCTCCGCCGTTTTTTCCCCTTCTCTAACTGTGACTCTGTTTACGGCTCAAACTTAGCAAACCGCTCACACATTGTCCCGCTAATTAAGTTCAATGATTCGGCAGCAACAAGTGGCGTCTGGGCTGATTCGGAGAGAAGGGAACGGGAGAATAAAAGAGAGGGAGAAGGATGGAGGACAGGGTCATTTTTTTTTTTTAAAGTGGCACAAAAAGTTAGCGTGGAGGGAAGAGGTGAAAAAGAACCTGCCAACACCCCCACCCTCCCCCTCCTCCTCTAAATAGACTCCACCACTACTCCGTTAAAGGGTAGATTTTTTTCTCCCCCCCAGCTTTCTCGTTAAGTAATTAGTGTGCAGTGTATTTAAAGCAGAGGGTGGAGAAGTGTGTTTGGAGGGGGGGTGGATGTTTTTGAGGCTAATCTGAATTCTGATCAGCGCGTTCGTCCTCTCTGTGGCTGAAAACAAGAGTTAGCTTGGCACTGCCAGGCCAAGGAAGGCCTTTCTCATGCTAAACAGGGCCTAAGTAGGCCAATTACAGGGCCAGCCTCGGTCTCAGAGCCATTCTCCGGCTTAAAACAAAAGGGCCCTTGTCTTAAATAAAGTCAGTCACACACACACAGAGGGAGAGGGAGTCAGACACAAAGGCACACACACACAATCGCACACCAATTCAGTCATCCTGTTCCTCTGTCCGTGTGTGCGTGAGTGTGTGTGTGTCGTCAAGGGTAAAAGGGGGTTCCCACTAAAACAAAAAGGGTCTCATTGATTGTGGCGCTTTTTCTTTCTTTTCTGTTCATTTCTTTGTTTTTTCTTTTTCGCACTCGAGCATCGAGCCAGGCCAGGCCGGTCGCCCCGGCAACTGGAGGGGAGACAAAATACCCGTCTGTCTCTCTGTCTGTCTCTTTACCTGTTTGTCTCACTCTCTGTCAATTTCAGTTCACTACACACTCTCTGCTCCATGCAATTCAGTCATGCTGGACTCAAGGGTTAAAGTGAGACAGAAGTCAGTTTGAGGTGTTGCTCGGGGTATTCCAGCAATTTAGTGTTTTCGCTCTGCAAAGTTGGCCGGCTCACGTGAGACAGGTTAGGAAAAGAACGGCTGAAATTGAAGCAGCAGAGGCCGAGATGTCCTGACATTTAGTCCAGAGTATGGGTCAAGCTCCAGAGCCACTAGATCCTACATTTCCCATAATGCAATGCCTGACTCATTAGATGTAGACTGTGCGAATCCTGCTGTTGTCCGACTGTGTCTGTCGGCGTTCTCCTCCCCTTCTAGCGTCTTCAAAATCCCTATTTCTACAGGAATCAAGGACAAACTCCAGGCTAGGAACCTACGCAATAAAAATGGCAAGTGACCGTAGCGTGGCTTCTTGCGGTATGGAGAGCTATTTAGCAGTTTTAATACCAGGGCTTGCCTCCTCACATGCAAGATCTACCTGACATATTTGCAGGGGCACCGCACCTCATGCATAAAATTCATTTCACATTATTCACCTTAACTTTCTCATAAACACAAGAAATTGGACGGACTAACTGTTGAAAATTGACCAAAAAGAGACCTGGTCTTAGAGGTACATGAGGATAAGTTAAATACCGAGTTAATTAGTCCCTGTTCAAACTGCAGCAGCACAATGTGCCACTAAATAAGAAGCAGCCGCGGTCAAAAAGAGCAGTAATACATGCCATCTGTCTGCAAACACACTGCTAATGACACTGCTAAGAAGCTGATGTTTAGCAGTTATAATGTTCGCTACGTTCAACATCTTAATGTATTGTGTTAGGATGCCAGGCAGCACTTTGCGTCTAATATACTTCAGACTGGATTTTCATGATTTCCAGAGTGAGTGAAAGGTAATCAGATTACACTGGACAGACTGAGCATCTCGTGACATATTTTGGATATCACTCCCAGTGGGAAATTTGTCCGACCAATCAGCTTGACTTGCAGGCCCGCACAATATGTTGTCGAGATTCGGGAGGCGCGTGTGTGAGCTATGGTTACCCATAACTCCCTGCTCTGCAGAGATCGACAGGAAGATTTATATGTATCTTCTATCAAATATGTATAATTGCAGCAGTACACTGTTGTGATAATTATCAGGTTCTCTGCTCCTCGCTCTGTCTGTTGCCACTGTTTCACTCGCTACATTATCTTGTTTTCTCTCTATCTTTTTGTTTGTGTGTGTGTCTCTCTCTCTCTCTTACACACACACACACACACACGACCAGAGGTCTGTTTCTCACAGAGCTGACTGGGCTTCGGTACCCAGCTGCTCACAGAGACGATATTAACTAAGATAGATTACCAGAGAGAGGGAGAGAGACTCAGGGAGAGAGACACAGGGAGAGAGACAGGGAGAGGGAGAGAGAGAGAGAGAGAGAGAGAGAGAGAGGTAAAATAAGCAGAAAGAACAAGAAGTCTGAGGAAGAGAGAGATGGAGAACAAAAGACAAAAATGGAAGACTGAGTAGAAAAATCTATGGAGACATGAAGACAGAGAGACAAAATTTGAAAAGAAGAGCTTAAACCAGCAGGACGGACGGCTGACTGCTGTGGTGTATGTCCCCCTAAAACAGGGTTGTGTTATGATGAAACAAACAAGATATATTGTGTTAATTAGTGAACTTTTGAGTGCTTAGGTGTGTCCTCGAACTTTGGACAGTTTCAAGGCTTCATGCTAAGCTAGGCTAACCACCTCCTGACTCCAGCTTCGTACTGAACAAACAGACATGAGAGCGGTATCGTCTCATCTCACTATCAGAAAGAAAGCTACGTAAACTTTTGCCAAAATGTTGCACTACTCCTTTAAAAAAAAAAAAATGCAACTTTAAAATCAACAAAAAAGACATTTCTTATGAAGACAACAACCCCCCCACCCCCCAATTTGTTCCTCTCCCACTCAACCCTCCGTCCTCATGTGACTGAAAAAGCAAACGCTCAGATGTCATCAATTTATTTCATCCCAACTATGAGAGACAGAGGGGGAGAGAGAGAAGCAGGAAGAAGTCATTAATTACCAGGAAGTGCTGGCGAGGCAGCGGCGCACCTGTATGCCAGCTTCGCTCCAGCTGACACACACACACACACACACACACACATACGTACACACACATCCGCACACACACACACACACACACACACACACACACACACACACACACACACACACACACACACACACAGACACACACACACACTCCTGAGGGAGTGAGGCCCTGAGGCTGCTACCAGACACAGTAAAACCAGCAGGGACAACGAATAAAACCGGACTCACGGAGCCAGAACGGTGTAAGCACATATCACACATCAGACTTTATGCACATACAATTAATCATTTACTCTATTAAATAACTAAAACAGTGACAGGAGTAATAAAAAAAGTGCCTGTCATAAGTTCTTAAGATGAAAGAAGACTTTACAATGATATAAAACTGAGAATGTTTGACACTGTTTCTTGATAAATGCTTTAATTATGGAGGTTCGTGTGGATTAATTGTGTGTTGATCAGCGAATTAATTAATTGTGCTATACATATTCATTACATCTGTGGTGAAATTTGACTGTTTATATCACTTTGCTGCAGCTCAGAAGTGATTCATTGATGGTGTCATCAACAGGGTCATATTAGTGGCCCCGAGACGAGAAGGAAACGTGAGTGAGACCTTCTGCACAGGAGCTGCCTGTTCAAACGCCTAAATGTGAGCATATATGTGGTCATTTGAACCATTTTTTATGATACCATTGATTGTATTGATTTAGTTGTGTTATAATAAGATCAGCTGCTTTGTTTTGAAATTTGCCTCGTTCGAACATTGCTTTAATGATTGCAGTAATGTATTATTTGGACGTTTTGTCGGGTGTGTGGACTAGAAAGTGTGATTTTGACGCAGAAAGTGTGACTTTGATGTTTGACCTGCGGTTCATTTCTTGCTTTCTACAGTCAGCGATAAGTTTTTTCTTTTCTAATCTTTCCCTCGCCTTTAAAAAGTATTTTTATGTTGAAACCTTAACTGCAGAGGAGGCAGAACAATTTCTTCCAAGATCAGAAAATGCTCACATGGGTCTTTTTGGTGGAAATCAAGACCTCAGCAATTTGTTGCGTAGCTTGGAGTGTGCTCTGTTTTACCTGTACCCACACCCAACAGTGATGTCACGGGGTGCTGACACACCCTCCAGTACACTGCAGCAAGATGACATTAAAAAGATGTAGGTCAACAGAAAACACGATGTCTGAGGCGTGTTGAGGATCTCTTTAAATAATAAAGACATAACAAAGTCACTTCAGCTTGTTTATCCAAATTACTATAAACTAATTGGCACAGAATAAACACTGAGTCCCAATAGGGCTCAGTGTCCTCAATTTCCCAGTTAGCAATCCGGCCGTGCCCATTAATGTCGAAGAAGTGCAGAAGGACAGTTCCAGCTAACTTGAAATAAAGCAAATGGCTCAATAAAATAAATGTGTATTTGATTGACAGCTAAATTTTAATCACAAAAAGGAAAAGGAAAGTAGAAAGGGATCCTAAAACACAACATTATCAGTAAACTTCAATGACTGAAAACTTTTTTCCATCGTGTTATTCCATGCCATCTGCTGGATATGACAGGATGAAGGTACCATTAAAAAGGGGTATTAACTGGAGTAAAAATGCAAAAATGTTTGGTTTTTTTTCTTTATGTTATTGGTTTACTGTCTCATGGTGACAGCTGAGGGGGAGTGTTAGTGTGTCAGCTCTACATCTCTGTTCAAAGAAATGTACAAATGTCTCACACAGTCTGACAAATCCATGTACAGTGTGGAGCACTTTAATGAGTTAAATACTACAAAACTGATTCAAACTGATTCAAAATGCCAAACGAACCAACGATTTGACTACAAACCTTCGGGTAAGAAAGGTGCATCACTGGTACAGTTACAGGTTCAGTACCCTTGAGCAAGGCACTACCACTGCCGAGGTTACAGGTTCAATTCCGTCAGAAGTGACAAAGACAATTAGCATAACATCGTCAACAAAGACAGCAATTAATGGCAAGCCAATTAAATCCAAGATCCAGGCTGAGCTGATTACCCGGCACTATCAAAGTTAAAGACTGATACGGCCAATCGAGTCGCAGGATCGTCATTACAACACAAATGCACAAAAGAAAACAGCCAATCAAGTCAGCGTATTGGAATCTCCAGAACACCAGCTGCTGTGTGTGTGAGTGTGTGTGAGTGTGCGTGTGTGTGTGTGTGATGTCAGAGCAAGAAAAACCTGCAGGAACAGATCGCAGCGCACACACACACACACACACACACACACACACACACACACACACACACACACACACACACACACACACATATCTGCACAAGCACTCAAAACAGCGAGGGATCGACTCACCAATGACAACTTCCTCCATCTTCTAACTGCTCCTTACACAACACACACACACACACACACACACACACACACACACACATACACACACACACACACACACAAGGCAGTTCAAAGCATTTCTCCTTAATTAGTGTTCAACGCTTGGCTTGACAAATAAATAGCGATCATTTAAGAACACTAAGAGAGGAATCAGACAGCACATTACACCTCACAATATCTGGCAGCTTCCTGCACGCAATTAGAGCGAGGAGGGGGTGAGGGATGGGGGGAGAGACAGGAGTTTAGAGGGAGGAAACAGAGAAAGGTAGGACGGATGGAAGCAAAACTGGGAGACCGGTAAGTGGAGAATGAAAGAGGTTAAAAGGGGAGGAAAGAACACAGGAGAAGAGAATAAGAGAGGAGGGGAGAGGAGGAGGAAGACAGGGAGGGAGGAAGATGGGGAAATAGGTAAGGAAAGAAGTGGCAGAGGGAGGGAAAGGTAGGAAGAAATGAAAAGGGAAGGGAAGTCAAGGTGGAGGGGGAAGAAGGGGGTGAATAAAACAGAAGAGACAAGGAAGTAGGGAATAAAGAAGGGAATGATGGGAAAAGTGAAGGGGAAGGGGGAGAATGAAGGAGAGCGGTACACATGCATGAGGAGAAGAGCTGGGTGGGAGGGAGTGGACGTAGGGAAGGAGACAGAAGCTAATAAGTAAAGGCATAAAAGAAGGAAAGGTAGAAGGGACGGAAATAGAAAGGGAGAGCCAAGTAAGAAGGGAAAGAAAGAAGCAGGGAGGGAGAGAATAAGAGGGGGAGAAGAAGGAATGATAAAGGAAAGGGAGAAAGAAGAGGTTGATGTAGAGATATTGGAAGGAAAGGAAAGAACAGAAGGAGGCAAGAATTGATGGAGGGAGAGAGAGAGAGGGAGTAAGGAAAAAAAGAAGGAGGAGACAGGAAGTGAATGAATGATAGATGGAGAGATAGATTTATATATTCAGAGATGAAAAGAGAGATGAAAAGAATGAAAAATAGGCCTCCCTGTAGGGCCATCTTGAACTGATCACTCCCATCATGCCTCAGTCCCAGCTGCCTTTACTTTGCAGTTATGGATACATTTTAGTCATTGTAACCAGGAACAAACACAGACAGGAGTGCAGAAATAAAACTCACACAGCGGACGTTCTTATTCCCGAGCCGTGCTGCACAGTTTAAGCTCACCAAGATCTGCATCAAATTGTAGATACCAGCTACCTTAATATCTTTATTTTGTTCAGCAAGACCCATTCATTATTCACCGAGACTTCAAGTTAGAGAAAAAAACAAGTAAGCTTCTCACATATATGTTTTCAGGGCCTTTGCTGAATCAATGTGTACGGATAAGTTACCAGATTTAGACGAACGTATTGGAGCTCTCCCAGTTGTTTGGACTTCCCAGATATTTTTGACTTTTTCGAGCAGGAAAAGCACAGGTGTTATAATAAAATTAACCATGGGTCTGTTCTATTCAAGAGTCCCAGTAAGCCACGACAGTACGACAGCGAGCAAGCATGAAAAATACCAGGACCCTGAAACTGAAGCGGCTAAATGGAATTTAATAAACATTTCTGACTTGTGTCTATATTAACTTTGGTGTGGATGAAACTCCGGAGAGTATTTTGGTGTTGCGGCTCTTTTTAAGGCCATACTTTCATTTTCTGAAATGTCCAAGGCCTAGGCTGCATCTCTTTCTCATTCAATGGAAGTTCAAGGCCTGTGGGATCCAGGAAGTTGTTGCTTCATCTGTCACAGATAAGAAATCAAGAGAAGTCCTGCAGAACTGAGCTCCGATGAAGGAAACACACATGAAAAATATCAGCTTGCTTTCCCACATCTCATGGATCCAGGCTGGTTTACTTCTGTGTGTGTGTGTGTGTGTGTGTGTGTGTGTGTGTGGATGCATCACTTGTTAGTGCACCAGCGCGAGTGTATTTAAGTTTTGGCTGTGTTATGTGCGTATATCGGTGCATGTGTGTATGTGTGTCAGCTCTGCAGTGTAGGTGTGACAGCTCTGTTCTGTTCTGTGTCTGTTACCAGCTGTTGTACTTCACTCGCAGTTTCAGTGTGTGTGTGCGCGTATGTGTGTGTGACAGCATACTGTTTGATGTTAGACACATCAGAGAGGGGAGAGGGTTAACGTCACTGACAGATATAGCGCGTAGCTCCCTGGTTTTCCTGCATGATGCCTGATGAGAACTTGTTAAACAAACACCGAGTCGACTGCTGCATGAGTCGATCAAATCATTTGACCCTTTTCACAACCAAGTAACTCTACCCAAAAAGAAAAGCCCACCGGGTGTCCTCTCTACGCTCTGTTTTTCACTATAAAAACACACACACTGCCTGGAATAGGTTTTCAGATAGTGATATTATGGATATACTCCATTATGATTAAGTTCTGCCCTCAAAACTTTATATAAATGTGGTAACTTTGCTGAAATCTGCACCTGGGCAGAAGGTCAGAATATGAAAAAAGAAGAGAAAATGAAAAAGAAAAAAGAGAATAAAATGCATCAGATGAGCCAGCGAATGGAAAGTGCATTGGATCCTCCTGAGAGAAATACGTCACTACCCAGAGCAGGGCACTATTCAACGGTAACGTATCATTGTTAACGTGACCGCCCAACAAAATAAAAAAAGATTGTTGTTTGATAAGGTCATATTGTGTTTTGTGTCAAAGTTATATGAAAACAGACACTACATGTTTTCACACTTTGTTCCGTACACACATATTGTACAGTTTTGCAGTGGTGCAGTGGTCAGGACGCTGAGCTACATCAGCTCTCACAGACAGAATTATTGGATTAGGAGTTCAGATGAGAACATCAGCTTGCAGCCATGTTCGCCCATGATACTCATATATTCATATGTATACATAATTATTGGAAGTTAACGTTCAAATCTGACCTTACTCCTCATTCTTTGACAGCTTCATTCTGAGGACTCAGACGTGGACTTCACCACAGTTTCACCACAGCGTTTTCCCAGACGAGCTAATAAAGTACCAAAACTAAGAACTATTTTTGATTCAGGTTAAATTCATTTAGTGGTCTCTATTTTTTGACTTGTTCAAACCCAAACTGTCAACTATAATTTAGCTTTAAAAATGACATGAAGTCATTTATTTGTGTGTGGGATTAAAATCAGTGGATAACTATAACTAAAGGAATCCTGTAGCAGCATCACGTCATAGTCCTAACAGGTGGTCCTGACACTCACAATGTTCATATAATGGATACCACACACACACACACACACACACACACACACACACACACACACACACACAAACTGTCAGCTGTCAAAGCTGATGTATCAACACACACACAGTGTAAGTGAGCCCAGCAGTGTGTTTGTGATCGATAGTGAAATAAAATAAAGTGTCGATCTGTGAGGCCGGCAAATGAGACTAAACGACTGCTGAGAGTCTCCTGAGAGCAACGAGCAGCTGGATCAGAGACTCTCCGTGTGTGTGCGTGTATGTGTATGTGTGTGTGTGTGTGTGTGTGTGTGTGTGTGTGTGTGTGTGTGTGTGTGTGTGTGTGTGTGTTCAGAGCTGGAGAGCAGCTGTGAGTGGAACATCTCACCACACACAGAGATGCACAGGATAGATGGATGGATGGATGGAAGGGGAGAGGAGTTATTTATGACTGATAATACACAAACACCTCTGCTCTTTGTTTCTTTAATGTGTGGTGTGTTGGCGTGGAGGCCTGTGAGGGTGATTTATAGCTGTTGACAGTAGAAGAACAGGCGTGTGCCTCAACATTAGCTTTTCAAAGGATTTGGTGACCCAAACTGTAACCATGTTTGATACGACAGCAATTTTTTTCTGTGCATGTTTTATATGAGATATAATACAAATACATCAAATACATGAGGTTGAATTTGTCACTAAAGTGTCAGAGCAGGGAGCATATTACAGGAGGTGATGTGGATAAAAATCTATGATCTGATGTAAATCAAAAGCAAGATACGGAGCAGTGAACACACTGCCTACTGATGCTTTTATTTTATTGTGTTGTTTATCACCACTAAATGACTGCAGGTTCAGTCTTATGTCTTGATGCACGGTGCTGAAAAAGATGCTGTTCTTGTTGCCGTCTTGAGGAACTATTTTCTGTCTACTACATGATACGAGCCAACCGTATCACTACGCAGAAGGAAACGTGCATCTGCTCACGGACGACAGGCTAGCTCACCAAGCTATTTAGGCTTGCTGACGTTACTGCTCAGCCGAGGAGGACGCCATTAATGTTTAAATTGCGCAATGTCACGAACACGAGTCATCTGCGAGTAGATTCATGGGAGCACAACACCTGGAGTATGTATCGCATTTAAAAACAGTTTTAGTGTTTGTGTCGTCTAGCCTGTCGTAAGCTTGTTCAGCATTACATACTGGTGTGCATCACGAACTACTGGAGAAACACTATAATCCTTTAATAATGTAGATACATTGACACAACGTTGGACATAAAGATCTGGCCGAGATAGATCTCTCCATGTTAACAGTCTTTGACTCGCCCTTGTTTTTGTCTTCCTGAAGACTTCTGAGCAGCTGTTGGGGGCTTGTATTTCCTGTTGCTACGCCATTGGTCAGAAAACAGCCAATGGGGACAGGCTCAGAAGACAGAGGGAATGAAGTGATGATGAACACACACACACACACACACACACACACCCTTGGAAACCAGATTCCACTGTAAATCCCACGCACAGGAACTGTCGGCCTTCCAGAGGGGATGAGGACTGTTGTTCACACACGCGCGCACACACACACACACACATGCACGGTAATGCTTGGAGTCTATACTGATACATTCCAGAGAGAGAGAGAGAGAGAGAGAGATGGAGAGAGGGAGAGAAATCATTTTAAATGATACATGATTTACTTTACAAACTTGTTGTCAATCGCTTGTTTCAGCCCCGATGAATGCTACTGTACCTGTTCATGAGGAAGTGTGTGTTAGTGAGCACTGATTCAACTTGACATGACAGCAAACATTCAGCAGTGTCAGTAGTCGTGTTAGACACAACACAAATGCACATATACACATGCACGGCGCTGTACTGCGACAATCGCAGACAAAAAGAGGGAATGATTTGATGTGACATTTGATTCTAAAGTTGTCTTTCTAAAGCAAAGCAGTCCACGACTAATATGAGATGCGGTCATGTGACATTCACTGAGGTCTACAGTGGTAGAAATTACAGTGTCAGGTACAGCAGATGATGACACTGGAGCTGCAGATACACACGGAGGCAACAGTCAGAAACATTTCATGACTAAACCGTTGAAGTTGCTGTGATGAAATATGCCAATAAAATCATTAAAATCTAGAAACACACTCAGTAAACTGGCAGCCATGATGATGATGATGATCAAGGTTTTTTGATTTTTCAGTTAAACAAGTTCTTTTTTTCCTTTTGAATGAAGGCAGACTGTCTGTTCATGAGTCATATGACAGGTCTGGACCACTCGTGAATAGCGTTTGTACCTAAGAGTACGAGCAAAATTGGCAAAACCTAAAATTGTCTTAAATCACCCAAACATGCCACTTAAGAACGAATTGATTCATACGAGTGATTCATGCTGAGGCCCACTTGTCTTGTCTATGAAAACAAAAATGGGCACTGGGAACCGTGTCTTTGTGCTGACTTATTTCGTCTGATTCTGTCTGCTGAAGCCTTAATGACTGTGGATTTTGTCCCCACTGCTTACAGCGGTGTCGCATTAGCAGCCACATCATGGTGATATGTCAAAAAACAAACCAATGCAACAACATGCAGAAATGGCTTCATGCACCAGCATCACCTTCCCTGCCACTACATGAAGAAATGACCTCAGGTCACCTCTACAAACACTCTCATATTATACAGACACATATTAAAAGTGATTCCTACCGCCCCAGAGATAGTCTACCTCTGTATGAAACAAAGGAGCAAATGAGAAATGAGAAAGAAAAGACAGAGACAGAGAGCTAGAGAGACTACAGGGCTGAGATGTGTTCAGTAATAGGCTCACTCTCTCTGCAGCGGTGTGGAGGTCAAAGGTCAAGGTGTTTGGAGAGCCCTCCGAGTGTTTAAAGGACCAGTTCAGCTCATTGATGAGGAGAGAACAGGAGGCTGAGGATTACACACCTGCTACTGTTTCAGCAGGTGATGGAAACTCTACACAGCCCGCAGTGTCAGTCATTGTGGTCATGTCGCTAATGCTGAATGGAGAGCTTTAATTACCAGCCTGGTATGATAAACACTGTACACTGGATATACATACACGTAAGTCATATTTCTAAATTTAAATATTTTAAAATTACATGAAGGCTTGTGGAAATGTATGGTTATGGAATACTGTACATATCTACATACATGTGCCTTAATAAAAAAGTGTGTGCACATGTGTGTGTGCGGGTGTGTGTGTGAGTGTGTGTGTGTGGGCGCCTTCTTTAATAGGTAAATGCAGCTTCTAAGCTCCTCGCTTAGCTTCAAAACGGAGCCTTCAGCACTTTTTACTGACTGATGTGTGAATGCATGTGAGAGTGTGTGTGAGTTTGTGTGTTTGTGTGCGCGTGTGTGTGTGAAGGGTTAAAGGCTTTTTTTTTCATGTTGCATTCCACCAGAACCTCACATCCACTCTGCTGCTGCCTCAGCTGTAGCTGCCGGCCCACGACCAACCTACTGATCTGTGAGGCGATAACTGGATGACAGGCATGCTTTGGTGTGGCTGAGTGTGTGTGTGTGTGTGTGTGTGTGTGTGTGTGTGTGTGTGTGTGTGTGTGTGTGTGTGTGTGCGTGCTTCTGTGTGTCTGCGTGCAGCCGACACAGTGGCTTTGGCTTGAATGAACGACAGAGCGAGACAGAGAAGAGGAAAATTGAGAGAGGAAGGAAAACGGATGAAAAACGTCAAGATAAGAAGATATAAAGAGTGAGCGAGAGGAAGAGAGACAATAAAAGATAGCGGTAATGTGTGTGTGAGAGAGAGCGAGATAGTGTGTGAGTGTGTGTGAGAGAGAGAGGGGGAGAGTGATAGGGGAAGATCATCCTCTCCCGTCCCTTCATCCAGATGATGTGGGTTTTTCTGCTTATGTAGACAGAATGTCCCTTTAGATAGCTTTAGATAGCAGCCATAGAGGAAACCACACAGTATGAGTGTGTGTGTGTGTGTGTGCGAGCATGTGTGTGTGGTTATATATTATACTACCCATGAGGGTGTTTCTGCTGTGGTTATGGGAGTTAAGGTGATACTCTCAGCAGCCGTGCAGCCACAGAAATCCCCATAAAACGAGGAGAGAGCAAACAACATACTGATGATTACCAGTAGTGGAGTGAAAAACAGTCATGTCCTGTCCCGAGGGTGGCGCTAAAGGAAAAGGTCACAGAGTCATCCGTGTGTGTTGGGTTCATTCTCTTTGGAATGAAATCAGTACATTATAAACACATCTGTTGGATAGTTCTTGAGTATTGCAAAAATGATTCATATGATACGCCATCTCTGTGGTAACGATTTGCTTAAAGACATTCATATCTGTGTGTTGGAGAAACAGTTAGCCTGACTCTGTCATTTATTAAAAACAACATCAACTGTTGCCAAAATACTGCTTCAACCGTAAAGGTGCTGTGTGTTGGCCAATCACATACATGCAAGGGCACATACACTGTAATGACAAGACTCTGGGAAGTGACTGTACAGGAAAGACAAATCTGTTCATCTAACTCTTTGAAAGTAAGCAAACAAGCACATCCCACCAAAGCCACTTGGTGGAGGTTTGGAAACAGCACGTCACCCATTTGTTTAAATGTGTACATTTTATATGTGTCATATAGACATTTCTACAATATGTGTAATATCATATTCTAATAATGTGTATGAGCTGACTTTCAGGAGGGAATGGCGGTGGAGTTATTGCTAGGCCAGATGGCTGCCAAGTGAGAGACCACTGTTTGACATGGTGTTTCAGCATTTGTAGGCGCTACACTAGATATTTCTGATGAGACATCGGGCATTTTCCAGACATGTTTATGCCAACAGAGCCAGGAAAGCTAAAACATGATCTTTTTCTGTGGTGGTTTTTGTGCCTAAACCTAACCAGACCAGAAGCACATAAACACATCATTCACTCATCCACAAGCAGTCAGGAGAACAAAAGCATATTGTAGATTGTTAAAGACATTTGATTGAACTACCGATGCATGCTGTTCTTCTGATGAAAACAGTCACACCATCAGAAATGAGCCAACTACTGTATTTCTCTGACAGGTGTAAAAATGCTCATGACATGTGATAACTGAGCTTTAAAATAACATGTCATGTCAATTACAGTGTGAAACTCAGTGCTGTGTCACTCACTGCACAAGATTCATGAATCTTAAAGCAAGCATTGGGAAAAGAGAGCTGCTGAACTCCATCTGCTGATGAAGATCATGTGATATGACCAAAAACTCCACTGCTGTTTTAGGCACACGGCATAAAACGTAAACTTGCTACAGAATATACATGGTGATCATTTCCAGTAATCTAATGCACACAGCAACTACATTAAAATACATACAGTATGTATACGTGTGAGGATGTAGCTTCACATAAAACTCTAACTAAAATCCTAATATCAAGATGTTTCATTCCTGATGTCACATGTAATCAAACAGACAGTCCTTTTCCATCCCTGGTGTTTCGAGTGTATTCATGCTGCCCTCAGCCAGCAGACGATGGTTTTTGGAGAGTGTTTGGATGTTTTTAGGGGAGCACAGCTAGCTGTTGGGGGGTTGGGATCGTACCTTGGCAGCAGGCCACGTTTCCCAGCCCCCACCACCCATTTACAGCGGGGAGAGAATCACCAGCCAGACCCAGTCAGCTTTCCAGTTTACACAGGATGCAAGCAGCCAGTTCCAAATGCAAATCTGCATTTCTACTACTGAAGCAAGAAAAAACAATCACTGAGGTATATTGCTCTGCTGGACAGAAGCATCCTCGGATCATTAGACGCTACTGGACTATCCAACTATCCATTTTAAAGACTGAAGACAGACGCAAAGATGCATGAACACAAGATAGAGGGGCAGATTTGAAAAATGCACCTGTGACGGAACGATTTAATCAATCAGCTATATTCCTTAAAACTCAATACACAAGTCTCCCAAAGGCATTTACACCATTCACAATGGAAACCATTATCACTATATGATATCATAAGATATGATGATATAGATTGCATGGGGACAGTGAATTGATTACTGAGAAATCTCAGTAATGAAATAAAATAGAATAAAAAAATACAAAAATCAACACTTAACCCAGACCATATGACTGATAAAATCATTGTACATTTTTCAATGACAAGGTAAAAAAACCAAAATAAAGTTTTATACAGTGATGAACTTGCATTTACGCCTCAGGAAACTATTGAAATTTGAACCCTAAACTTGCATGCTACAGAAATCCAGAAGACACTTAACATCTTCCCATCTTGGCACCCCTCAAGTAATGTCAGAAGATGGTTTTTAGGGGCAATGACGAGTGGTTGGGGCTTCCTGTGTAGCCCGTCAATATCAAGATAATGGATAACAGATGGGACTTTCTCTCCCATGCTCTGGCCGCTGTTTACAGTCCTACGTGAGATGTGCGAATGGGCGTGAGAAGACATTCCGTCTAATCTCTATGAACAGATATTTAAAATAGCTCATAAAATTGCTGAAATAAAGCTAAATCAGTCAGATGATAGCTCCTTGGTATGAGATTACATTTAGGTCAATGCATTCTACCTCTTTTGCTCCCCACAGGGACTGTTTGCTTGCATGCAACCAAAGACTGCTCAAGTTTGATTGGTCAATACGACAAATTCAAACTAAAAATGGACACTAAAACACGCCCGATACCAAAATCTTGTCTACAGATTCAGTTTATCGAGCTGAACAATTTCCAAACCCATTTTTACACCAAGCAATTTCTGCTACTAAACTGTGGATTCAAACCAGAAAACTGAAATTCACCACATTTTCACTAAGTGCATCAAAACTCCCTAATCAGACTTAATAAAGTATGAGACACAGATCATGCAGTCTCAGAGATGTAGGTTTGAGTCTGACCTTTAACCCTTGCTTCCTGAGACTGAGAAGTTTAATTCACACCAACAAGATTTCTCGTGATTTAGTCACATTTGAACGCTGTGTCATCAGTTAAAGCCTTTTGATGCTAACAGCGCAGCTCTTGGGTTGGCATCTTGTTCATTTCACCACTTTAGTTCTGAAAGAAATACTCTCTGGTTTTACAGCCAAACACCTGGCAAACTTATTGCAGTCCCTGCAACACCTCGCTTGGTTCCACAACTTTAGAAAAGGTGCCAACATCTTAGATCTTATCAGTGATTCTAATAGGTGTTGAGCCACTCAGAGCTTTGTAGGTGGGAGCAAGAATGGACAAGATTAGATTTGTAAGTTGACTTACAAAAATAACAACTCTCAATTTCTTCTACAGACATGACAAGTGTTTAAATGATGTCAACAAAAAGGATTGGTTCAGGAAAACCATCCCTCCCTGCCCCCAAACAGCAATCGGCACAATTTCCGACTGAATAATGAAGTGAAAATGATATGGCTGTTCAGTCTTAATATCCAGCCAAATGTTTAGGAACTCAGCTGGAGGAAATTTGCAGATTTGTGGTTTTGATTGAGCACGATAACAACATTATGATGCGTATATTCAAAACTTAAACACTCTACAACAAAAACTGGAGCCAGAATGTGGAACCAAAACCTAAATTGCCTCAGCACATCAATGGTACAAATCTATTTGGTTTGGTCAGAGAGTTGTGGAATAAACTGGGGTCACTGGATATCTTCCTGCTGTTAGCTTTTGAGCTCATCCTCCCTTCTAAGTGTTTTTTTTTTTCTTTCACTAACAGCCGAGGATGAAGCCAGAGGATTTTGGACTTCAGCCCAGCATGTAAATTTATCTGCCATTTCCAAACAATTTCCATCAGGAGCCATTCAGACTGTGTAACAGGATAATTTGACAGCAGCCCAGTAGGAAAATGGCCAGTGAGGCAGTAATGTTTGATTTATTTCATATTTTTGTCCTCTACGGTTTGCTGTAGCCTCGTACAAAGGCCACAGCTGGATATGAGAGGTAGTTATAAATAAAAGATCAGCTAGTTGGCGATAAATGGATGGATGGATGGATGGATGGATGGATGGATGGATCAGAGACCAATCACTTCAACAAATGGACTGCTAGATGAACAAATGAATACAGCAAAAGGCTAAATAGTGAATAAATGAGTGGGCCCGTAGACAGACGGGTTTACAAAACTGATTAATGACCCAAAATACAAGTAAATACATGAACAAATGAATGAATGACTGAGAAAAAAGAACGAGTGATCACATGGACAAAGTGTGTCCAGTGAGTGAGTGAATGAACCAACTAATTCATGAATGAATAAATCAATTGACTGATAAATGGTCAAATGGACCAAAATATGATGGATGGATAAATACACCAATAAATGAACAAATCTCCTAATGAATGAATGAACCAGTGAATAAATGAGCAGTCAAATGTATAAATACACAAAAGACTCAGTATAAAGTGTATATTGAAATTGATGAGTTTATAAATGACTGAATGCACAAACAACCAAAAAATACATTCGCAAAACGAATGACTGAAAACAAGCCGATAAATTTTAAACAAACTACTACATTAATCAATCCATTATCTGTAACTGCTTATCCTTTGGAGGGTGGCTGACACTGGGGGTGCACCCTGGACAGGTCGCCATTTCATCACAGGACTGACATATAAAGTGAGACCCAAAAAATACAAAATAAAAAGTAGGAGAATGTGGAGTACTTGAATGAATTAACAGGGATATTAAGAATCCACAAATTAACAAACAAACAAACAAAAAAAACAATGATGAATACACAAAAGACAGTGTTGAACATGAGATGCCAAATTAGAGAACAAACCAGAAAATAAACGCATTGAGCAAAAGTGGAGCAACAACAGAACCCACTTAATAAATTGACTGATAAACTGGTGAATGAGTGAATAAAACAGATGAGGAAGTGAACTAAGTGAGCCTCGGAGAACAATTTAACCAGAGTCAACCAACAGCTATATTTAATTCAGCCAGTGGAAGGATATCTGCATGCAACTATTCCAGCACAACTGACACACTTGGCGTGAGGCAGATATGACCGGCGTATTCTGTCTCTTTGTGTGAGTGCGTGTTTGCGTCTTTGTTCACAAGGTTGTCAGGGCCAAATCCTGTCCTCGTAACAGAAAGGAAAAGATCAAAACCAAAAAGGCAGGAAGGTCTTTTTAGCCCTAAAGTCTGAAAACTACTACAGGTCCTTCAAATGCCACACTGGGATTTTTGCTTCCCTTTAGTTGCCTTCACTCCACTTTCTGTCTTCTCTTCATTCACAAGGCTCGACAGTAACGGTTGCCCAGTTGCCCCGGGCAACCGGATTTGGCCCACCGTCAATCATTTTGTTTGGTTTGATCGCCCCTGTTGGCAGCCACTTCTCCTCTTATTAGACTGAACCTCTGTGTCCCTCATCACTGACGCTCATCTCCAGAACACAAAGTGTCTTGTTAAAACAAGAAGAGAAAAAAATGGATTACGTGAAGATTATGTTTGAACATAAAATCTAGCAGATCCAGTTTAAAATGCACAAATATTCCCATTTTGTCAACAGACATTAAAAAAGAGACAGAGACGGCTGAGACACAGACCCTGTCTTACACCAGAATCAGACTGCATAAAACGGTACGGCTCTATGATAACACAACGCGACACATTACAACATCTCAAAAAGCAGAAATATCGACCACATCACAGTCACAATTTGACTGGCATAGGTGGTTGGTAAGGTGCCAGGGACCGAGAACAAACGCTCTTTCTCCGTCACTCGGTGGTGAAGCTCTTTTTCCTTCCAGTCATAGAAAGAGAGTGAGTGTGTGGAGGTGCAGCATACACACAGAGGGTGATGTCACACGCACAGGTGTGATGAATTTAGTGTAACGCTCCCGACTCAAGGGTAACAGTCAAAGGGTCATGAATTCATAAGAAACAATATGAAATATTTTTCCTCTTTCGCTCTCTTTTACAGCTCTGTGCAGTGACGTCAGAAAAACGTGTCGTTAGAATTTGTAAAACTAGGTAAAAAAAAAAACTTGTCGGTGTTTTTTTTGTTTGGACTCTGTGAGGCTTACCAGATGCTGCGTTGGTTGTCTTCCACTACACACACTACACAGCTTAAGTCAGCATTGTGGCATGTAACACGCTTTTTCATTCCCAAATCTCCACATCTGTTGGCTAATATCATGATGTCTGATCGGCATTAATAAACGTCAAACACTTGGATCAAATCTACCAGATCTACCAGTTTAGTCTGTTTTATTGTCACACTCTTTTATAGTTGCTTCAACAATGTGACATCATGAACAGATCCCAAAATGACAAGAAATCTGATTGAGTACACCTTATCGTGTATTGAGATGACATGTGGTGTCTGGAAATTTTTAAATTGCTGATTATTGACTGAATGATTGACCATCATGAGTATTCTGTAGTTCTGTGAGTTAACGATTGTTGTAAAATCGTAGAGTAGCTGTTGGCTTCGGACTACTGGAAGTATTTTTATTATTCTTCTGATATCAGTTGGTGTAATATGAGTGTAATTATGACTGTAATTAAAGACACATAATGGGCATGACAAAACTGAATAGTTTTACATTTTACAGTTCATCGAAATATTTTGTTGCTGATGTGGACTTGATTGCAGGACTTAATTTATCGGCACAAAAGCGGTGCCAGAAGTCGCCTGTACAAGAGAATCCATTCCCGGCATTAGAGTTGGGATCCCACGGCCATTAGAATAAACTTCATTTTACAAAAGTTTAATTTTAAGTAGGAAAAAATAATCACAAATAAACAAATTACTACAACTCTGTTGCGTGACCCTTGACTTTCAAATAGACTGACCACAGATGTGACTTGGCATTCAGCAAAGTTGTACAGTGAAGCAGTCAATTCCCGTCATGTGTGATGTTCATGAAGGACACATTTTGACTATATGATTGACTGTGTACATCTGTGGACACACTTCATTTTGAATTCTTCAGAAAGGAAAACACAATGTAGCAGAAGGAGACGAGAGGCACCCCGAGGCGTGATAGAGTGTGAAGAACACAACTAACCTGAAGAGACACTTGAAGTCCCACACCCTGCTATTAAAGCTATGGTAAGTTAGCTAACTGTTTGTCCTATGGGCAGTAAGCTGTTTCAATTTCTGGCAAATTTGTTAGCAAGCCACATTTGCTTAAACTGTCTGGAAGCCAGTTTTTCTCCCAAAAGAAGTTTGCAGATGCAAAATAATGAATAACTGAGCCTGGTGTCCAGGCTAACATTAGCTGGGTTAATGAGTTCGCTTCAGATTGCTAGCTTCACAGCTGCAGGGCTCGACAATTAATGTTATGACTAGTAAACGTTATGGTAGGTAAAAGACATGGTGGCTTTTAAAACCTTTTCCACAAAGTGTCTAAGCTTAACTGAATTAGATTAAAGAGAGACAACTAAAGGTTGTGTAATCACCTTTTGTCAATGAAAACTGGACTAAATGTTTTAACTATGAAGGGTAAAATGACTAAAATGTGACTTAAATTAAGAAGCATTTCTGTCTAAAGACAAAGACTGAAAATAAGTGTATAGCTGCCAAAAGTAACACTGGTGTCAGTGGAGGAGTTTTATCTTTGAGTAAGAGGGAATCACCCAGAGGCAACAATCTACACTTTAATGTGTGTGGTTCCCTTCGCAGACCTTTACTCGTGTGAAGATGTTGTGTTCTTATTTAGGAGTCAGAGTCCAGACTGAATGTGACAGATGAGATAACTTTGACTTTGTGCAGCGTGATGTGCACACATGTCCATCTCATGAGACATGGTGAGTTCAAATCAACATCAAGAGGCTTAGTGATGATTGTATATTGAACTATTCATTCATAACTCTTATTTCAGCACCGAAAGTATTTTTGCGTTTGAAAAGTTCTGCTGCAGCTATGAAACATGTACTGTGCAGAAAGAGTTAAATAATATGATCAAATTTCCCTGATCTGAAACACCAACATCGTGTTCTACAGAAGTAAACCTAACAGCCTTCATACATTCATCATAATCTGTAACATCTTTAAGCACAACTCTGATTTCCATAAACACGGAAATGCACTTCTTTGATAAGCTTTAATTAATAGATGTCCAAGACTAAAAGAAAACTAAATCCATAACATCAGACTCAGTCATGTCCGACAGCCTGTGCCGGAACAGAACGTATGTGATCATTTAATTTCAAAACCTGAAGGTGGTCATCAAATTACAGCAAGTACATCAAGCCTCTCTCTGTTTAATATTCCAGCAGCAGAATCAAACATCAACATCTGTACATTTTCTTAATTATCAATGTGCATCTTCTCACGGATGCATATGGTCCATGAGAACTGAGCGGGAAGATCACAGTGTGGATTCAAACCCAGCAACTACCAAAGTCCTCGCAACACCTGTCGCCAGCGCTGACGAACAAATATCACATTTAAAAGAATAATAGTTTAAAAGTTCAAAAGAATAATTCTTTGTTTCGTGAAGTTGGGAATATGTGTTGAAGTTAGACGTCTCTCCGGAAAACATAAAATATGAAAAACATGTAACAGATGTTGTTTTTAGTAGTCGTGACGATGACTGACACATAAGTTTTCATTATGTGAACTCTAAATAACTGTTGATGCTAGATAATAAAATAACAACCACATCAACCTGAAAAGTTGCAGCCAGAAATAATCTGCAACCAAGTCAAAGACACTTTAAAACTGTCTCTTGTTATATGCTGGAAATATGAGGAAAAAAAAAACAGAAGGAAACAAAAATAAAAAGAAGAAACAAGTATTTTAACAGCCATTGTCCTTGCAGAGCAGTGGGAGCTTAGTGTGTGGATGTCAGCTGGCAAAAACTGTGTTTATATTTCCAAAGGAGCATACTCAAAGTCATGTTCTTCCAAACATCCTCCCTCCTGATCTAACAATGCAAGTTAGAGGGGTGTGGGTGGAGGTCAGCAGTCATCCGGGTCACATTATATTCTCTTCACCACGGCTACGTTCAACAATCCAATCAAATTCAAGGATTTGATTTAAATACTGGGAAAACTCTCCTCAAGCGGCAGAAAAGGAAATTAGAAATCTGTGATGTTATCCAACACTTTCACACTCCCGACTCATCAAATCCAGCAGCTTGGTCGGTGACCTTAAGCTTCAAACTATGACACTCTACCTACTGTACCTCTGCAGTGTCAGTTTTGCACGGGAAGGACTGAAGTTAACAATACCTAACATACAACGTCCAGTTAGAGTTTCTAAATAAAGACTGATGACAAACAGTTCACATAGTATGACATATGATGACGTTTGGACTTTTGTTTTGTTGTCATACAGTCTGGTTAGCTTTGGTTAGCGTTAGGCTCCATAACTACTTGGTTAGGTTTAGGAAAAGGTCTTACTTTGGTTTTAAACTAGGTTACATGCATAAACTTAAGCGAGTTTAAACTAACTTAAAAACATATCACTCTTGACTCACTCTCAAACCCTGGTCTCCGGAGAGGGAAGGTCCAGCCTGTGATCCACCCACCCACCGCCCAACTCAGATTTTTCTTGCTCCTTATGCTACTACACTGGGGGGCACTTCAAGAAGCGATGCTAGAAGGTTACCTGCAGCATCAATGTAAGAAGCGTAGGGCCACCGACCAGTCTGCTGAATTTGATGTGTTGGGAATGAGAACAGGATGCATCATCACAATGTGAAGTGCATGGGCGTAGTGGGAACATGCGGGCAGGGCCACATTCAGTGGGCTGGATTCCAAGGAAGTAGAACCGGAAACTGGAAACTTTGTGGTGCACGCAGCAGGCAAGCAGCTCTCCGAGGACTGAACAGGCGACATCTTTGGTTTTTATTATCTGGTTCTATATTACAATACAGGTGCAGTCATCACATTACAGAAACCTCCCTCTCACTGTGACTAAGGTCATGTGTGTCATCATCAAAAATGTTCAATAAACTTCAATAAGCAGTGGGTCTCAATGAACAGCAGTGCTTCACACTGCTCTGCTCTTAAAGTTAAAGAATAAGATCAGCAGTGATTACAAGCTGAATTCTACTCTATCTTGTTAGCTTAAGAAATTTAAACACAAACCAGATATCTTTCACCTGCAGGATGTCAGCGGGCTGTGTGCTCGCTGCTGTCCTCTTTGACACAACTGTTCACAGCTACTGAAGCCCAGTGCTTAAATCCCTCGTCCCTGGGACTGAACATCCTCTACCACTGACCTCAGATCAAATCCAAACAGAGTTTGCTCTCCTCTGTCTCCCTCAGTATGTTGACTGCTTGGACACAAAAATGCATGAAAGCTATGCAACGTGCTCACTCAGCTTTTACAAAAGAAGACATTTGGAGGGGGACTGACCTGGTGGCAGTGTGGGTTGGACTCTCTGCCGTACGAACTGCTGTATGAACTCCTGTCTGTTTTACCTGCAGGGGAAAAAAGAGGGGACAGTCAGGAGTCATCTCAACAAAGTATACTGTAACTGTATAGGAAAGTTAGAATGGTTATTGACTTCATGAAGAGGAGACAACGAACTACACAACATGTTACAATACACTGCAGCATACATTCCTCCATTCACTCAGTTGCATAGCATTCAGTGGCATTTCAGTGTACCGACTATGTGTAAAAACATCGGGGTGTATAAAAATCAGCAGCATGGGTAGAACTATAAAATAATCAATTAGTAATTAAATGCTAAATTTATTGCCAACTTTTTGAGGAATTAATTAATTGATTTGATTAATTGGTTAAGACGAAAAAGTCAAAATTCTTTCATTCCAGCTTCTTCAAAGTGAATATTTTCTGTTTTTTTTCCCCTCCATGACAAAACAACTTGGACAAAACAAGACATTTAAGGGTGTCATCATGGGCTTCAGGAAATGCTGATCAACATTTTTCACCATTTCAGGATATTTCTTAGATAAAACATCTACTGGATTTATCAAGAAAATCATCAACAAGTTAATCAATACTAAAAATAATAGTTAATTGGAACCCCACACGTATCATTTGTTTGTATGTCTATCCGTCCATCAACCCATCCATAAAAAATTGGCCTTACATTTTTTCCAGTATGAATTTATTACAGTTTTTTTCTGATGAGGTTTAAATAAATTGTTAAAATCCAGTTTGATTATTGATTAATCAATTAATTAATGTACTCAATATAGATACATTCACTACCAATACAATCAACTGGATGAAAAAATATGTATTTTGATTTAACACCAGTGACATATCTCCCTTGAGCATCAAACATAATTAAATCGTTCTTTCATTCATTGACGGATCATTCATTCACACTCTGTTGAGGAAACACAGTCAATGATATTCAGTAGAAAACAGCCAAAGCCAGATTACATGATCAGAGTCTTCAGTGTGTGTGTGTGTGTGTGTGTGTGTGTGTGTGTTCTGTATCTGCTCGCTGATCTCACAGCGCAACAAAACGGACATCTGCTACGCCTGCGATGCATAGATCCATATGCAGAGGAAGAAAAACAGTCTTGCTACAAGATCCAGAAACAACATTTCACGCCGTACTTTCTTTTAGGTGTAGATTTAGTTTCTTTGCAGTCAGACAAAACAAACTAAATATGAGATGAGGTAAAAGAAAGATCTAGAAACCAAGAAAAATGAAACATATCTCTGATCATCAACTTTTCAGTCATGTAATGTGTTTCGGGAGACCGTCCCTCTACATCACACTTCACCTCAGGATACCTCCGTCATGTCTTTACAGTAAACGACACATCAACCCGTCTGAAGGTTTGCCATGGATGGTGCTGTTCTGTTCTTTCATCCATTTCTCCCATTGGACAAATGTCGGTCCATGGATTGTAACTACTGTCGGTAAATATAGCTGCAATGATTAGTCAATTAATTGATAGGCCATTCTAAAGAAAACTAATTGCCCACTATTTTGACAATCGATAAATCGTTTCAGTCTTTTCAAACACATGCTGGTTCAATCCTCTTAAATGTGAGGATTTGCTGCTTTTCTTTGTTATTTATGTAAATGAAGAGTCTTTGGGTTTTGGACTGTTGGTTGGAAAAAAGAAGCAAGGTGAGGACGTCACTCTGGGCTCTGGGAAACTGTGATGAACATTTCTTTCTTTTTTCTGATATGTAATGGACTAAACGCTTAATCAGGCAATTAACAAATCAAACAATAATCAGCATATTAATCCATAATGAAATAATCTCTTGTTGCAGGGTCAGGGCTATAGGCAACCGACACTTCTAAAGAAGCACCTGGATTTGACATACCTATCAAACATTGTTATTTTTTTGTATTGTTATCTCTGACACTGTAATTTTCCCATCTATCAAATGGGATGCATTGCATTGTGGGATACTCAATGCCATGAACAGTACTTTTTTTCTGTTCCATTGTGACATTTTCATCAACCAAGTACTTTATAAACTATATTATTTGACCATTCAAAAGTCTGGAATCGTCTGCTATACTGCTGTTTCTCTTCTGTCCTTCAATTAGGGCTGTTTGAACATCGATAAAATCATCATAATTTAGACACCAGATGCATTATTTACATTGAATAATGAAATGATTAAAACTTTCATTTAGCCAATGTGCTCAAAGTGTTTCATGAGAGGGGAGAATAATGTTGGAACCATTTCCCCCTGAAAACCATTCAATTTTGAATTTATTTTCCAGTCCAGAACAATGTAAGTGACCCGAGATCATTTCCGAACCACAACTGTGCCTCTGCAATCTACTTACTGGTTAGACTGAATAAATCTAAAATGTGATTTGTCGGTCCATATTATGTTCAGCTAATATTCGATGATCCAGTTCCAACAGTGCTAACCCTCGGCTAAGCTTCAGAGTTACTTTGATAGAGAAAGACAGGAAACAGGAAGCTGTTCCAATTTAGATCTTCTCAATTTTGATGCCTCCATTTTTAATTTTTTCTTTTTACCAACCGATTTCTTCTATTCTTTGTGTCTTTCTGCCTTTTTAATTGACCAGTCTGGTTTAACCATTTAACATTGTTAGGTTCTCCATGTACACAACATTACTGTTTTTATACACAACATTGTCTATTTATAAAAAGGACTTTCTACAACCTGAAAGCAAAAATACCATAGAAAAATACTAAGTAGGCCTCTCAGCCATCTGACTGTAACAAATCAGGCTTTAGTGGCAGAAGACTCCAAAGTTTTGAACATTAGTGTCTATCAGTGGTTTTTCAAACTTTTTGTGCTGAGCCAAAATAGCCTCTTTAACACGAGATATCTAATCACTCTGTACATGCTTATTTTTAATCAGCCAAATAAAACTTGACACAGTGACCGTTTTTCCCTTTTCTTTAGGTGGCGGGTCGTCTGCAATGCTAGTTAGTTGGGGTTTTCCTCGCACAGTAATCCATTTCCCCCCTTGTTATCCTCCTTCACATTGGCTGTCGATCAGGGCCTTTGGTGCGTCACACTAATAACTTCCACCATCTGACGATTGTGTGAACTACAAAATAAAAAGATTTTTTTCAGGATATTTTAAGGGTATAGAATGTTTGCCCCTGTATTGGGGAATGAACACATACAAAGCACTGATATAGAAATGGAAAAACTAATTTGTGACTTGTTGTATATTAGATTACAATTATAATGTATGGTTGTACCAAAATCCCTCTGCACACCTGGACTTGCCTCAAGGCACGCCATTGGGGAACCACTGGTGTACACATTTTTGAAGAGGAATTTGGCCACTAAAATAAAACAGCTGACACCACCAAGCCACCACCTACTATCGCCATAGCAGCTGTCTGGCACAGCCTAGCAAGTAGCTACCAACGCCCAAGCGACTGATTAAATTTAGCAAAGAACTAGCAACCATGAGCACAATCACAGTGTTCTTTAATTTACATGTAAACTATAGTTTTGGATCAGGCTGTCCTCTGTTTGGAGCTTTCTCCTGTATAATGTGCAGGTGTCTTAAGTTTTAACCCTCACCTGACATACATTTTAGGTCTGTGAGAAAACAAGAGCCCAGGAATCCTCCCCTACCCAACTGTCTTTGTGGAACATCTTTGGTCGAACATGTTCAAACATGTGTTTGATTGAAATCAGACATCACAGCTCTTAAAATGCAGGCCAAGGATTGATCAGTACACGACAAGAAGGTGAAGCCTCTTTGGCAGGTTACCCACCATCGTTTTAATACAGCGTGTCTGGCTGTGAAAAAGGTGTCTGATGAATTTCGAAGATGCACCGACCGCTGCTGCGGCGTGTACACAACAAAGCTAATTTCCCATCCAGCTTCTGAACAAGTGTTCCTATCCTCCGGGCTGCGGGACCACTTCGAGCCTATTTTTACCACACAGACCTTCTTCTTGGATAAAACCTTAAATCTTCAGCCAGTCTAAATATCAAACCACAGTTAGTGTGTAATTACATTCTGCGGTCGGTGCAGCCGTACGAGATGAAATGGAGGGGTTTTATAGCGAGCGTGTGTGGAGGAAAATGAAGCGTGTACGTGGTGAAGGGTTTGAATCAGGCGTGTATAGACCAGCGCTGAATACACGCCAACATGGTAGTCGATGCAGAAGAGGTTGATAATTACAGGCGTACAGAATGGGAATGTGGTCGACTATGTGTGTATCTGACAGTGTGTGTATGTGTGTGTTTTTGTCTGTGACCGATACAGCGGCCTCGGCTTCAGCTACGACTGATGCCAGCTGGACCGGGTTGGCACATATACAAAGACTCCCACACACACACCGCAACACACACACACACACACACACACACAAAGTACTGGAAATCACTGGCACAGATACACACACACAGACGTGTAAATGTGTACAATATATGTACTGTATATAGCCCCATGTACAGAAGCACACACACTCACACACACATGCAAATGTACTTTTGCATGGTACCGAAATATATCCGCACACAGAAGCACATGCATTTAAAAATACTAATTCAGGACCGCACACACACAGAGACACACCCACACACACACACACACACACACACACACACACACACACACACACACACACACAGATCAAGATCCATTTAGATTTAACATCACAAACACCTCTGCAAAACAACACAACCTGCAAACGAATTCAAAAATCCTTGAACCATTTTACAATTAAAATGCACAATTTCTTGGCTGCTTCAAATCCTGAATAAAATCGTGAGAAAAATAATATATTTTAAATGAATCATTCTATAATTTTCAAGCCTACAGCCCTTTAAAAGCAGTGATCTTTTTTATGATTTTTTAATTGGTAGATATTTTAGAAATCTGTCCACACAATTCAAATGTGTCCAGTGTTAAAGGTTTTACTGTGATGTACAACGTGTGTTTTATATGTACTGTAAGAGAAGCTGAAGAGTTTCTAAGGAATTTATCCATGAATTAAATAGAATTAGAAAAAAAACATGGATTGTAACTGGTAATTTTAGTTTCATTAATCTGTTCTCCTGTATCCCACATGTATTACATATTATTTAAAATCTTTTGTATGGAACATGGGGCGACATTAAACCATTGTTGTGATCAATTATTAACTTTATTCATTCAAAATTCCATTCCTCCACACAGACAGCAATATACTATACACAATTAAACAGTGTCATTTACCATTATTTCACTGATCGGTCACTACACCAGATTAAATTACAATTGAATCTTCTATTGATTCAAAATAAAGCTACATCAAATATGCAGCGTGAGCAACTACTAGCTTTAGTTGTCCTTTCTTTCTTTCATTTTTAATTCATCCACTAATTCACTCAGTTACATCTTAGGGTGAAACACTTTAAACGTCTATTAATTCTCTCCAATATACCAGTAAATAACATCAAAACATTTTAAACTAACATAAATCAGCCATCGTTAATAATGGTGAATTTGCAGTTAATTACACTTTAGTTAACAGTTATTTGCTTGTTTACAAACAAATTAAAAATTGCTTTATAAACCATTTATTAAGCAATTGCACAGTTTAGAAACACAAGTTATTATGGCTATCCAAATAACGTTTGTAGATGAACTATGAACTAGTATTTATTAGCCATTAACAAAGTATTATATAAAACAATTGCCTAATAAATGGTTTGTTAAGAGTGAAATAACTATTCACTAAATTGTAATAAACCATAAATTAACCATTTATTAATGACGGTTACTATAAAGTGTCCAGCTGCCTGAGCATGACAAATCTGTGATCAAGAACAAGAAACCAAAAAGACAAAACAGAGGCCTAACATAGGTGGTTAACCATGAACGCATTAGGATTGTGGATGAGAAGCTTTTGCATCTGTAAAAGACCTCTCCACTTCAGTCCTGACATTTCACATTCACAGCACTGATCACCCCCTCAACCCACTCTCCTCACTGCTTACGTGTTGCCGGGTATACAGGAACTTAAAGTGGAGGAGGGCCAACACTGGCAGGAGTTTTGTCTCTTCTGCCACGGCAGCCCTAAATAGAAAACCCCGCTGAGTACTGACTGCTTAGTTTATTATTAGTTTATTACATTTATTTATATCAGGACCACGCACAAAATACATAAATCTCAAAAGTGAAAGAAGATGCTTTGTACCAGATTTAGCTCCTGAACAATGATTACACACACACACACACACAGACGCACACACACCAAACACACGCGAATGAGCAACAGAGTGCCGTTTTAAAATGCCGCAGGAAATCGAATGCTGGTGTAAAGGATTGTGTACGAGAAACAAACTATGTCACTGACAGCTGTTTATCACGTTTAAGACTGTACTGTTAATACTGAAATGTATCAGTTAGGATAACAATGACCTGTATACAGAAGCTACTTTAAAAAGATTCCAAACTGAGGCTCTCGCAACTGTATAACCCCTGTTCTTTACTTTTGTCCAAACACGGCGACCTTTTCACCTCCACCATCTCTGCAGGCCAAGCTCATGTATTACACACACAAACAAAAATCCCTGGTATTTTAATTAGAAAAAAGCCGGGCAGGGACGGAGCAACGCAGGATGGGGAGGGTCAGCCTCAAGATCACACACCCTGTCACAGAACACTGTGAATGGACACACACACACACACACACACACACACACACAGAGAGAGAGAGAGAGAGATACCAACATAAATGCATCTTATATCACTGCCTTGAACTGAAAAAAGACATTTTGATAAAAAGGGTGGAGTTTATCATATTGATTATATTAGATAAAACGTTATAAAATAAAAACGGAAGAGGCCTTTGAAATTTAAATTTAATGGACACTAAACGTTCAACTGTTTGTTTAAATTTTTGTTCACATAACCCCCTGACACACACTAAACACATAAAGAGACATGGGGGAAAAAATCAGAAGTCGTTGTGACAAAAACCTCAACGGCAGCAGAGTTCATGCAGAAAAATCTAATTAAATTCACAATTACAAAGTACGTTTAGCAGTCCAGCTGACAAACCACATCACTGCTGCTGTGTCTTTTATTCCTCAGTCTGTTTCAGACACACAGTTCTCTGATGCTATCAGACGACTTTGGATCGAATCCCAGCAGAACCTCCTCTCTTCTCGCCTCCACTCTCCAAAATAAAAGCACTACTAGGGACCTTTTCGGTTCCTTCAGTTTGTGCAGAGCCTCATTTCAAGAGGGTTTTTAAAATGTGAAGGTGCTTCGAGGACCTTGACAACCTCAGATCAAGCCACTCTAAATTGTTCATTTGATCTGACAGTACTTCTAAGACCTTACATCAAGGTTTTAAAACATCAGATAAGGCACCTTCATGAGACTCCTCTTCAAGGGAAATTACCTTTTTGACTATTACTCACAAAAATACGAACAGGGACTTGTTCATTGAAAACCCTAAAAAAAAACCTCTACTCTAAAGGTTTGACAGTATTTTCAGGAGCCTTTGGAATTTTGTAGTTTGCATAAAAATGAATTCATGAAGGGTTCTCAAACCACAATGCTTCAAGGTTCATCGTCAAGTACTATTGCAATTTCTTGTACCTAGACTACCTAGAAGTTTTGTTGAGCCTCCGGCAAACCAGGAGCAAGAAATGCTTGTTCCAGCATGTTTGTTCTAAAACTGATGATCCTTCTAGGAACTCATCAAACCCTGATGCTAATTTGAGGAATCTTTGACTGTTGGTTCTTAAGAAACAGCTGTCACCTTCACTGAGATTTCTGAAACAACAAAAGCACCTTCAGAAACATCCAAAATATTGGGTTCGTCATCCTTAGAGAGCTCCATTAAAACAGGTATAACTGTTTCTTAAACCCTGTCTCTTTCTTAAAACCTCAGCACATCTGGATGTCCCCGTCTTTCACGGATTGTTGAAGAACTTGCTGAGGTGTCTAACAACCTCTAAGAAATAAACAATTGCACTGACATCTTTTTTTGTGCATATAAAGGTTCCTTTGAGGAAACTTATCAACCTCAAAAGACTCGCAGAAAACGATATTTTCAATAACTCATAAGCAGTGGGTCTGAATCCTTTAAAACAGTCTCAGATAACCCTTTAAACGGTTCTCGAACTCTTGTGATGCTTCAGGGAAGCTCTGAGAACCCGTCGCAAATCAGGAGTTCTTCCTTCACTTCCTTCACAAAGACTTCATAAGCCACAAGATAATAAGGGTTCTTCAAACTTAGATGGTTTCCTGAAAAGCACCTTTATAATAATTTGATAAACCCTGATGATCAGAGACAACATAAACATAATGTTCTAACAGATGTTCTAGAGATGTTCATGTTTCTGTGAGAGCTGCTTGGCTTCTGCCAATTGCTGACATTACAGCGGTTGCCTACCACTGAAGTCCTTTATGCAACTGTTCAAAAGAGCTAGAAAATCTTGACGATGTTCTCAGATTGAGACCAAATTAGAACTTGTGAGGTAATTTCATTTAACAATACTGCAAAAGATACAACTTGGCTTCAAATTGACTTGAAAATATCTACCGTGAAAACGATTAGTGTACAGATTTGTTGATTAACAACAATATTGAAAATCTACTCACACCTTTTTCAAGTAAAAATACCAAACATTTGCTCAATATAGCTTGTCCAACATGACGCCCATCATTTCCTCTATTAACATAATCATTACCTGTGTTTGGGGATTTTTGGAATGGTGATGGGTCAAAAGTTTTTTTAAATATGTGCTAGTTGTTGCTTTACATGGTATGACATGACCATGACATTATGGGTTTAAATGAGACACAGGATCATTGCTTCTTTCATCGGCCCCTGTCTGTTTCCAAGTCGTTCAAATTGTGCCACATGAAGGCAAAAAAAGACCCCAAATAATCCCAAAACAAAAACTGGACTGTCTCAAACCTTTTAAAAACTCCTCAAAAGAAGGATTTCTAACCTCAGCTCTACTCCAGCCAACCTCTGAGTCTCTCCGAGGAACCCTGCGGTGACATTTTTTCCTGGATGACGAACATGAACAGGCTCATTGGCTGAGAGGAGGACCCCCAGACGAAGCGCCACTCGTTAGAGTGTGCTGGCTGCAGAGGTACAAAAGGTGGAGGAGGGGAGGTCAGCCCACTCCGCTGTGTAAAGCCCATAGAGAAGTCGGTGAGCCAGGAGGACCAAATCCCTGCTAATCCACAATGCCGAGAGGCAGAGAGGAAACACAAATAAGCTCCATTACAAGCTGAAGGCTAACGGGAACTAGGACGCTCTTCTAGACTATTAGCTATTATAGCATTATTTCATAACAGGCCCATAACCAGACTTACTTGAACATACACAACTATGATTTTCAAGATAGTTTTATACTTAAATCTGGCAATTTAGACAGTAAATGCAACGCTGACCTTATTGAGGCCATACGATGCTCCAAAAATTCCCTCATCCTAACCAAGCCTTATCCCTTCAATCTCCAGACTTGACTTTAAGCTAATCTTAACTCAACATTAATCCTAAACCTAACCTAAATCTAGCATTAAAACTACATTTTCCCATTAATGTCCCTGTGAAGCCGTTTAATTCCTGTTTATTACGAAAACAACAAATAAACAGACACGACTCTTTGACCCACACTTGTGTTCGACCCTGAATGTGGCCGAAAACCCACCGATCACACACAAAAACACCCAGAGTTTGGACGACTTACAAGCTCCATGAAATTGTAGCGTCTCCCTGCATTTGAAGGAAGCTCAGCCTTAGAAAGCCAAAGTTTTGTCCCATCAGTACCTCAGTCTTCACCAAAGGGCTGGACGTCACAAAGGTCATTGTTGTTATTCTATCTCTTCTTTAGTGTTTTTAACCAGCACGCTCACTGACGAGTGCTTTTACAGAGCAAGGCCGGCACAAGATAGGACACGATACCAAACCACAGAGAGCAAACACTCATAACACACGATCCAAAACCAGACACACACTCACTGTGTATGTGTATAAATAGTGGATTTTGTTGGACTCGCCTACACAGCAGAAGCCCACAAACCAACATCACTTTGTATTCTGGTCATGTCTGCCTCCTCGAAGCCCAGAACGACTCTCAGACCTGTAGTGTTAGTGTGTTAGTGTTGGAGGTTTATTTCTGGGTATTATGTTTGGTTTTTTTTTTTGGTCTTTACACTGTTGCAACATAAGTGTTTTATTGCTGTTTGTTCTTTTTTGTTTTTCCATCACTTTCTTTCTTGACCTATGGCAGCTTACGATATATAAACATTTTCTTTTTTGCTTCTCTTTCTCATGATAGTAGTAGAGATGTGTTCTGATATTTCTGATTTTCTCTACTGGAAGGACAGCCGGGAGAGCACTTAGTCATGTTTTATCCACCACAGGGGCATTCAAAAGGGCACGTTTGCAGCATTTTGTTCAAGCATAGTGGCGCCAGGGGGGCGATCCTCCGCTCAAGTCCACCAGTGATTTGTTGAATGGTACTCATGATAACGTAGAGAAGGACAAGAACCTTTTCAAATAAAAATATAGTGTCCATTATGTTATATTAAGAACTGTATTTATTTATTTATTTATTTTAATAACTTGAGGGGGGCAGTGCATGGTCACTATTGTACTTACTGATAATATTTGTTAAATTGGTTGTTAGAAGTAGATTTAATACTATAGTAACACATTCTATGATGCCCGTGTCTCGTATGCATTATAACATATTAGGAACTTATGTATTATTCATTATATGCCTTTAGTTATAAGCCGTCATAAATATAATACAATAATAGTTTATTAAAATCCTTATAGTTATAATAAATTCTAATAATTTCACAACACATTATGATCACTATTATAATGTAAAATAATGTTATTAGAAGTTAAGGTAATGGCCATTGGGTGCTTTAAGCAAAGTAATGAAATCCCTTTGTTATAGGCAGATGTAATAGATTACGGGGTGGTTTTAAGTCACTATCAGTGATCATTGTTTAGCTGTAAGTAAAGTGAAAAAATAAGATTTACACAAAAAACAGTTTTTTCTGTATTTGTCACAGGTGCTAAAATACAATGAATACTCTTCATCTTCATAAATTATAGACATTGGCATCAAGAGTTATGATTATTGTTATAAAGTATTATGAGCAGTCGTGAGTGCTTAACTATTATTATACATGTATGTATAAGTATGTATGTTCATAATATGTTATAATGCATTATGGACATAGGCTTCATAGAAAGTGTTACCATTATGATCTCCACTGTTTTGTTTTTAACTTTCCTCTGTAAGCAAAAAGTAAAATGAGCCAGGACAGGGTTAATGAATGTCAGAGCAGTGACTAAATACTTGGTGAAGCCCCCACACCTTTTCAGCACAGTGCAGTCTGTCTGACTGCATGGAGTGGAGTGGAATAAACCCAGTAAACACTTTTCTTACTAAGAGATGTCTCTATCCAAAAATAACTGGATCCTAATCTTTCTTTGATGCAACTTGACTGGAGGTTGGTGAGTTTAACGAAGCTAACGATGATGTTACAGGAGGAAAAGGGTTCACCTCCCGTGACCTGAGTGTGGTGACATTTAGGCTACTAGATTACTCTTCATAAAGTCTGGGAAACCTGGTGGCTTTGACTGAATATTGAATAAGTACACAAGGAAGTAGGAAGCTTCCTTCACTCCAGTGACAGACAGACAGGAAGCTTGGGCAAGCTTGTTTCTTCTTCTTCATGAATTAGTTATTCCATGTTAATGTTATCTAAGTTGGTTTAATAAAGTTTTGTTAACTGCAGCACAACACAGCGATTACATCAGCAGCAGTAAACAGCAGCCATCGCAACCTCAACACAGAGTCAGGAGAGGAGAGGAGAGGAGAGGAGAGGAGGAGGAAAACAAAAAAGGAGGGTTAACACAAAAAAAAGAAAGAGCAGAAAGAGTACTGAGCAGAGGAGAAAAGAAAAAGCAGAACTATGTTTGAGGGTTTCATTTCAACTTTGTGGCATAATAATTTAATTGTGACAACAGAAAAAGTGAGCATAATACAAAATGTGATAAAAGACACTAAGAGAAAAATAATTGACCATCTCTGTGTCACAGAGTTCAATGTCCACACCAATAATATCATATATCAGCTCATTATTCTGCTGCTCATTGTATTATTACATTACACTTTTAATGGAGGTTTGCAGTTTAATTCAGCACAGTGAGAAAATTATAGTAAGAACAGTGTTTTTATTTCTAATATTGGAAATTAAATTATTTGTTTAACTGAAACAAGATTTGTTTTAAGAGTCAGTTTTTTTTAGTATTAGATTTAGAATTCCACTTTAACGTTCATTTATACCCCCAGTTTTTTTTCATGCTTTTCCTTTATTCAGATCTACCAAGAAGAAATAATTATGTAAAAAAAAAAATTAAAAAACAAACATCAAAAACAACTTCTATCAGTTCATCCTGACAGAGTTTTGATTGCTTTAACTTTTTATTAGATTTCATTTCCTCTTCAAACTATATACTCTATATGTTTGCATTCAGGTTCAGAAGGAGATGGAGGAACAAACATGAAGCTTTCATTTCCACATCAGTGTCTGGACTTTTGATTATGTCAAGCTGAGTGTTTTTTACTTGGATTGAATTTATTAATTATTGTGTTTTATTCAAATTTCTCACAAAGAGAAAAATAAAATGTTGACATCTAGATTCCATTTGAGTGACTTTCTCCATCATTTTGGCATCTATCAATTCATCCTGGCACTTAAATTGAGACTGATTAAGAGATGAAGAAAAAGATGCGGTTGTCACTGACATCTTTCTTTGTCCGTCACATTTGATGTCTGTCAGTCGTTGGTTTTCATTCAGATTGTTCAGGAGAAGAAAAAAAAAGCAAGACGATGGAGTCGTTCTAGGAGTCGATGTCAACGTCTAGACTCTCTTTCAGAGACTCAAGTCGAGTCTTTCTCTGTGTGAAAGGAAACACTCAGAAGACGTGATCTCCTCTGACATCCATATAATGAGTCCATTTTAATAAACTATGTGACTAATAGTGCGATTTGACGAGGATGGCGAGATGACGAGGGGGAAGAAAGAGAGGAGAGGGAAGAGAAAGGGAAGTGGGGAGGTGGGGGGAGGAAGATGGATAGAAGAAGGGTTAAACTCCCTCTTCCTGCATGCTGTGTGTGTGCATGCGTGTGTGCACATGCTGTGTGTGTGTGCATGTGTGCGTGCGTGCGTGTGTGTGTGATGGGGGGAGGGTTGGACTGTGCAGACATGAATCATTCTGAGCGATTCAAGCGTTTCCATGACACCGCCGGGCACCGGTCCAGAAGTTTCTACAAAGTCTGAAAGGTACTGACACACACACGTACACACACACACACTACACACACCACACCACACTCAGAAACAGACACTCTAACACGATCCCGCCAGCGCTGAATTTGAAATAATCTATATATTTATTCATGGCGTTGTCTTCCCCTGTAAAGCGTAACATTTTTTTGGGATCAACATTAATTTAACAGACGATGGTCGATGAGTAACCGTCGTCTAACAGACAACCCCCCCACACACACACCACCACCACCACCACCACCCCCCCGTCCTTCAATCCCAGCAGGCATTGATTTCTTGGCACCGGAGCGAGTGAATACATCAAACAACAGATGAACGTATACGAGCGACGAGAACGACTCGAGAGACGCAGCATCCAGCTCACATCTGTCGGCTTCTAGCTTCAGCCCTATCAGAGCAGATCAGGCTGCTGATTGGACCACAACTCTCATTCTTTTATTTCAATTTTTATGATTTTTGATAAGTTTGATTCTGTATATCCGAGACTGCCATAGATTCATTTTTAGACATAAAAATGATATTTAAAGAGTTCAGATTTTCTTGGTTAAACATCACGGTGTTGTCATTGTATCACCGCTTGTTAATAAGTCAAAGTATCAGACAGCACATCTGGTTATTTAATCTAACAGAGGCAGTGTTTTCTGATCGCTTTTCTCTGCATAAAAAAGTATTCAGTAAGTTTTAGTTTCCACTCTGAGGCAAAGACACACTGGTGTTACCTGGTGTTTATCTTTAAAATCGACTTTTAAATGTCTTTTAATTTTGTCAATTTAAAGTTGCCTGATGTCACATTTAACACTCTGGTTTAATAATGGTCAAACTGAGACAAACTGAAAGTTATCGTAGGATTGAGTGCTGGGTTTTACCAAATAAAAGTATATTTAGAGAAATGATTGTGGAATTGATAAATAGATGTTACTTTCCACGTGTTTTACAGAAGGTCAAGACTTTTTGAACATCGACAGTATTTGGGCTGAAAAAAATGAATACGTTCTTTAGAGCAGAAAAAGTTGTATCGAGAATTTAAAGAGATGGTAATCAAGACAACAAAATTGATAAACCTGTTGTGTATTGAAGTTATATATCGAAGGCAGTTGATTTGTTGATTTCTGCCTACGACATACAGACTCAACAAGCCCTCGTGTCCGGCCCACACAGGCTTAAAAGATAACAAATACACTCTATCTGTGGTGAATCCAAACTTGTCACAGAAAACCTCAAGCACCTCACAAACTCCATGAGCTGAAGAAGACAAAAACAAAAACAAGTCCAGTGTTTAAAAACCTGGAACTGATTCAATGATCGTCTAATAAACAGTGAAACACCAAACATTTGGAGTGTGTATTACATGTCACATGAACTGGTTTCCTTCTCAGCCTGTAGCTAATGGTGCTAATGCTAGCCGGGTATACACATTGCTTATGTCCTAATCATGCTAATTCCAACCAGGCTTTGTATGTGAGGCGTGTTACTGAAAAGTCCACCATCATGATCAGGTATCGAAGTCTGATGGCTTAGCGACAGAAGAGGGGAACTGAGGAGCTACAGTTAGGGACCGTCCCTAAAGAGCTTTTCAGAGTTTGTCAGTATCTTTCTATTTGATTTATTTATTCACAGTTCAGACAAAGTTCAGATTCATCTGGACCTCCTCTCACTGCGAGCACAACCTTTGTTTGACCCAATGAGCTGTGGGGCCTGTATTTTGTTAAACATCTAAATGGTCATACAGTACAATATCACAGAAAATAAAGACATTTTTATCATTTAATTTGCTTCCTTACCATTGCTCTGGTGCCTACAGTTGCATACATATGTGTTTGTGACATGTGGCATTGTGTTGCACTGTAGACATCACTGTTATCATCCCATTATTTGCCACAAAGGGATTCACAACAACACCGTCTGTAGATCTTCGGTCATTGATTGCTTCTATACTAACTCCAGAAACAACACTACATCAATTATTTCATATTGCATACGATACACAGTAAATATACACATATACAATATTAAACATAGTTATTGTGTCTTCAGTGAAAACCAAAAGGACCTGAAGCTTGTTTTTAAGTTTGGGGGCAGTGAATTGTTGAAAAAGGCTCTTGAAAGAAAATACATCCGATAAGGTGTGACAGAGAGTTAATCACTGATACTGTTTGACTAAGAAGAAACTTCCAAGTACCTGTATATATATTTGTATACCACACTACATGTATCAGAAACAGTTCATTTGCTCATGTGGTTGTGAAGTGGATGGATTAAAATTCAGCAGCAGCCATGACACTTGTTCCCTGTCCATGTGAGTGAGACCCAAAGACCACCCCCCTTCGTTACCAAACAGCCTTCATTATCCAACACCCCCCCATCACATCACATCACACACACACACACACACACACACACACACACACACACATTCACCCCTCCTCCACCCCGGAATCAATAGACAAACAACACAAACAACAACGAGGCGACAAACAGGGCGACATCACCAAACCCTCCCAACAGCAGGACTTCAACAGGAGAACTATATTTCAATTTAATATTCCGCAGCAGAGCGGTGTTCGAATGTGGCACCGCAAAAACTGAAAAATCTCGTCCAGGGTGTGTTTGATCCATAAAAAAAGAAATTCAATTCTCTCTTTTGTTTTGCAGAATTTTATTTGACTTCAATTTCTACATTTCCTTCCGCGAAAGCTTCGGTTTTCGTGAAGAAAAACGCCGCCGATTTGCAGTGTGTATGCGGCGCGAGTGTGTCGTTGTGTGTTTTTATACGTGTGTGTGCGTTGGTCTCAGACAAAACAGGGCTGCTGAAATGCGGCAGGCACTGCAGATTTTTGTTGGCTGGCTGACAGCGCCGTGCCTGTGCCAAGCCCCGACGGCGGAAACGACTAAAAGACGCATAAGGCTGGCATTAGAGCCCCAAATCTTCTCTCCCCCTCCATCCCTCCTTCTCTTTTCTCCTTCTCTTTTCTCGCTCCGTGGCACGGCGTTTACTTTGGTCGGGGTCTGACTCGATTTGGCAACATTCACACCCATCCGTGAATTTATCAATCTGTCTTTATTTCGCTCTGATCTGATAGGAGGGGGGGAGTAGAAAACATGGCACCTGAAACACCTCAGGAGGGTTAGGTAGACTGCCGCGTTGATGTGTTCTTTTCTTTTTTTTTTCTTTTTTGGACATCACCTTGTTTTGTGCTGCAGTTTAACCCCCCATCCTCCTTTCATAAGTGTCGCCGAATGAGAATTTTGGAGGATTTGTTTCTTTCCAGGGTTTCTATTTTCCCTTCCATATCTGCTGCCTTTGTCTTGAGGATTTTCGGGCAACACTTCCACAAAAACCACGGACACAATAGCATCTGGAGTTACATCCATGAGGCACTGAGCCCATGTTCCTCCTAAAACCTAAGACAAATGAAGAAAACACCATACTCCAATTATGCTCCCGAGACAATAAAACACTGCAAAAAGAAAAGAAAAAAAAAAATCTCCCGTAAAACATTCAGGATTACCTCAAACTAAAAGCCTGATTCTGTGTTTGGAGTCCATTATTGATGGAACAATATTTAGCTGCAGAGTAAACAAAGGCGGGATGCTCCACTCGTGGCTGTAAATTGTGTTTGGGTATTGTTCGGCAGACAGATGACGACTGCTAATGTTGAATTAAAAAGGTTCTTAGAGGTGGATTTAACACGTTTCCTCTTGTCTTCGGGGTTGAGACGGAAGGCGAACGACGCAGGGAGACAAAGAGAGAGGTAGCAACGAGAGAAAAGGTGTGAAATTCTGAATTAGCAGCACAATATGGAAGTACGGCACAATGAGCAGTGAGAGCTACACGGCACAGCGTTGTTCACTGACACTGTCTGACTAAATAAAGATGCAACGTTCAGGCTCACAGGGTTTTCATGTGTCGCACAGGAACAGGCCGGGAAATAAACCGAATGGTTAACACCAACATGGCTCACTTTGATGAAATAACAAAGATGCGTGTCTCACCACTGAATATTATAAAATATCACATTTATTCATATGAACTATCTTAACCCTTTCAATCCTTTGGGGGTTTGCCAGTTTTCACAGCAGAGTCACGACACGTGTTAGACAGAGATGTTGTTTTATTTTAGGACGGCTTTGAACTAGAATGTGCACGAGTTTTACTACACACGTTCAAGGACAGTTTAATGAAATGAAAAATAGTGTTCTGCCTGTTTGTCTACAGGTTTTTAACACAGGGCAAATGTGAATGGAGAGTGTCAGTGTTAATTTTCAGGTGATGTAACAACCATGTCGAAAGGAGATTCTGTTGCTAATGTACCAAAATGTAAATAAGTCAACTATATAAAGCACTTTTCTGAACCCAGGTTACAGAGTGCTTTACATCAACAGCAATATAGAGTAATAACAATTTAAGGGAAAACTGACAAATGCCTAGCACAGAGCATATACAATATAAAAAAAATAGTCACAGCAAAAATACACATGCTCAAAGGAATCCATAATCACACAGAGCATGCCTTGAAGTGTTGATGAAGGTTCTCAGTCATGCGGGTCATGGTAGTTCTAAGTGCTGTATTGTCTGGATGTTCAAGAAACTGAAACACATCCAGTTACCTACGATACAGCACTGAGAGGCTTGAGTGATAACTTCTAAATCAGAAACTGGAAGTAATGGTCTGAGTTTTGCAAAGTAGCTCAGTTGAAAGAAACAGGACTGAACTAGTTTATTGATATGTGTTCAGTCAATAATGAAATACAATGCAAAGATTCCTAGAGTATGGACTGACAAAGAGGACCAATACTCTGGAGAATTGTAGAAGTCAGAGCTGACAGTGTCGACTGGGTTCATTTATGTCCAGAATCGGACCCTGTTTTGATAAACAGGTAATTGTTTTCCTGGCAGGAACGAGTGACACCAGTTAGAAGCTAATGGTGCTAACAGATCGAACACATCCACATGAATGAAATGCGTTAGGCCTCATTCGTGACCGAGCTAATGGTGCTAACAGATCTGTGAGAGATCTGATGCAATTTTTCACCAAATCTGCAAAATGAAAGTTATAATTTGACATATTTCATATTTCAAGTTCAACAATAAACCTACAGTCTTGGTTTTGTTCGGTGTTGCAGTGTTTTTCCTGTCTTGTTTAAGTTCTCCGTCTCTCTGTGGGAGGAGAGGAGGAGGGCTGACCCAGGAGAGATGGATGATG
The DNA here is from genome assembly GCF_965226575.1 of Pagrus pagrus. NCBI lineage: Eukaryota > Metazoa > Chordata > Actinopteri > Spariformes > Sparidae > Pagrus > Pagrus pagrus. Next base: position 23,496,064 of record NC_140203.1, read on the forward strand.
GGTCAGGTGCTGTCAGACTGGAGGGGTCAAAGGTCAAAGGATCCTGTGGTTCAGCATCACACTCTGATTTTCTCCTGTCACTGTCATGGTTGTCTGTCTCTGATCGTGTCTCCTCGTCTCCTCTTCCTCCTTCATTCTCTTCTCAACCTGTACTTGACTCTGCTCAAATGATTTTGTTCCTTTTCATTTCCTCTTTTCATCCTTTGCATCTTCCTTCCCCACTTTATTTCCCTTTTTCTTTATTTTTTTTGATTGTACTTGAAATCGTGTGTCTTCCTACTACTAAAATTGGGTGATGTAGACGCAGACGATATAAGCATGGTACCCTGAGCAACAGAAGCTTTATTTACTTTTAAGATTTCAAGAAAAATATTTTCTAATGATATGTTTTTTGTTTTAAAAGCCTGACAACAGGAAACACAGACTGCAACTGTTTCCTTGGATCCAAATATAAAACTGACTCTGATCAGTAGTTGGACCAAGGTCACTGTACATTTAGTAGTATTGGATTGGTAGGGCCCAGTTTAGTTCAGATCGTGACTCTGTGTACAGTCTGGTTTGTGTATGTTTTCCAAGGATCAGATCTAAAGTTCTGGACCCACGAAAGACCTCTACTTTGAACTCCTGAGTATAAATTATGCCAAAATGTCCTCACTTTCCTCCCCGTCTTCCTCTTCCTCCCCCATTCTCTCTCGTGTCATCAATGACAGGCCTGTCCCTCCTCCTCCTCCACCCCGACTCCCAACTTAATACCTGTATTTAGACAAATGAGGCAGCGTGTGAACACCTGGACGGCAGTAATATGAGGGGTATAGCTGTAGATCTGGGAGCTGCATCACATTGCTGATGTGCTCTGTGTGATTTCAGTCTGACCACCTGGTTGCAGAATAATGACATATCTGCTCCCACACACTGTTCAGGAGCCGGTGATCAGAGCGGCTTCATCACAGCAGGGCAGACCCCACCTGACATCACACGGCGAGGGAGGAGAGAGGAGGGGTGGATGTAGACGGACAGCGGGAGGAAGGACGGAGACGGAGCAGGGAGGAGAGACGAGCCATCTGAGCGCCTACGGAGAAACTCTGAGATGGCAGTCACCTGCTTTCTTTGAGAAATTCGGTGAAAGGTGGAAATGTTAAAAGTTAATACCCGGATCAGTATTAATAACTGAAAGATCTGCGCTGTGGGCTCCATTAGGCTTTATTAAAATTCATTCACCACAGGTCAGAAATGAAGACAAGTGGCAAACAGCTCTTACATGCTCAGAGGCTCAAACACAACAATCACATTGTTTTGTTGCCATCTGCTCAAAGCCAAGAAACATGAAGTATAGAAATATCAAATCTCTAATTGATTAGGACCTCTAGACATACACGCCATACATTTAATTATATACCAAATATACATTAACAAAATAGGCTATTTGGGAATAAAACAGTGAATCAGATCATTGTCAACAGAGCAGGTCAACTCAACCGAATCTTTATACACCTGAATTATACTTCTGTGTCTGTCATTAATGCTGTGTTCATGTCATATTGTTCAGTTCATAATTAAAAGCAGCTGAATGGTAAGTGTTTATGTCAGCCTACTATTGTAAAGACAAAAGTTATTGGATATGTTTTTTTCTAAAAGATATGATAGCCCCTTTTGCAAAGCCTGTTCAGTGCAGAGTTGTTACACCTTTCTTCCCCCTCACCGTTCTGTACATAAGCTACAGAGACTCCACCGCCGCCTCTGAGCTGGCAGCAAAGAGCCGAGTCGCCTCCTGTGTAAAGAGAGTGAGCTGGCGAGCCGGCAGTGCGAGGCAGGAGTGTGACGTTTTGATGACGCGTTATGTGTGCGACCCACAAGCGAGTGATTTAAAAAGAAATCAAAGAGGATGAACAGCCGCCGAAAATGTCTGCGATTTAGGTAACGAATGAAGTCTGGGAGCACCTTTCCCTCGATGCAAAGGCCGAGATCAACTGCTATATAATACAGACGGCGAATGAATGTTATTCTCGTGTTACGCCATTGTTTATTCAGCGCTGCCTGACTTGTATGTAAAATGTCATGCTAGATGCTAACGCTGTTACGCGACATGCCTCTTTTGCTTGCCCAATGCCCACATGCTAGCTAAAGTCACACACTACGTAAAAAGGACTTACATCTCCTACTTGACTATTGCTGGCATCTCAGCTAAGCATTAATAAAATCTGTTAGTGAATTAAAGAGAAGCTACCTACTGTTTTCACCTGGTGACACAAATATGTAACAAGACACAAAAAATAGCTAGTTTGGGTTAACTTTTATATTTCTGAAGCTGCTGGGTCAATTTCCAGATGAAAGCTTCCAGCAACTTGCTAACGTTAGCTAGCAGCTGTTTTGAGTTATATTTGTCTCTAAAAATAAGTAGTTGTACTTCAAATAAGCCAGCTTTCAACTTTCAGCATTTAGTTTTCATAAATACCCCACGCTTAGTCAGGTATCATCTAAGCTAGCTGTATAATAGCTAACCTGATTAGCTAGTTAAAACTGAGCTAGTTAGCTCGCTAAATTGTGAGTGAATATAAGAACCAACTTCAGCATCATGAAGTGGTCGGGTGCACAGACTGAACTGCCATTTTTTTTTTTTTTTTTTTTTTTTTCACTGCGTTATTCATTCATTGACATGTTGTTCATGTTAGCTGTTTTCTGTTTGGGAGGCCATGCTATTTTGCGCAAACCAGTCAGTAACATCGTAACATAGCAGATTGCAGTCGCGTTACTTCATTCGCCATGTTGATGATATAAGTATGCTGCCTTGCTCCACGTACTGAGGTAGAGCAGGATTTGAACCGGTCGCCCTGGCAGATTTGGGGCGGTTTAACACTAACAGCATGGTTTTTCAGCTCTTTGTCAGCTCTGTTCCCATTCAGTGTGTGCCAACAGAGACTCTGCCCGCTGCTTTCACATGGCACTGCCCTGGAAGCGTGGGAAAAAAAGGGAAAAGCTACCACTTTACCCTCGTCTGCTGCCATGGAAACCAACCAACGGTTGGGACATTAAGACAGTGGTACGCGAGGAAACTTTGTGGGCCACTCTGCCAGCCTGGCTGCTCTACTTTAGTCTTTCTCTCAAAGGTTCCCTGCTCTCTGCACCTCTTTCCTCCTTTGTTTCTGAGCCTTTTGCTCCTCACTCTGGTGCTCTTCTATCCTGGGGGTCAGTCTGCTCTGTGAGACGACTGACGACTGCTGGAAACACTTTGATGTAATTCATTTTATTTGTTTATTTGTAATGTATAATCTTTTGACATTTATATCGTGAAATGTTTATCTAAGGATCCATGTATCACGTCTCAATACAGAATTAAATAATGAGAAACAGTCACTGAAGGTTTTTTCCTTTATTTTTTTTCTTTCATTTATTTTGTATTTTTTTCTTTATGCAGAGAAATGAAGGCTTGTTTTAATAAATCTTATTTTTTTAACTTTTTGTTTACTAAATGTTTTGCATACAAAATGTTACAAAACAGTTTCCTGGAAGAAATTCCCAAATTTGAGAGGATAGTATCCAGAGAACGTGTGCTGTCTTTTTACATTTTTAACATTTTTTTATGAATGGCAATTTCTGTCCATCACATCGGATCTTACATCAGGGGACTCGTTTTAATGTCTTTGAAGAAATCAGCCATAGAAATAAATCTGGAAAAAAGAAAAATCAGACAATAAATATAATAATCAATTGTTCCTGATCGATCACCTTTCCATGGGCTCTGTATGCAAATCCTTCCTTTTCGTTTATCCATGTGTTCAAATGGATCCCCAGCCAGCGCCCCGTCTCCTATAATTATACTCTGTGTGTGTCTGTGTGTGCGTGTGTGTGTGTGTGTGTGTGTGTGTGTGTGTGTGTGGCAGAGGGAGCAGGTGATTGGTTGGCAACAGCTGGAGAGAGAAAGGAGAACACAGCTGCAGGGAGAGAGGAGAGGAGAGGAGAGGAGAGGAGAGGAGAGGAGAGGAGAGGAGAGGAGGAGAGGAGAGGAGAGGAGAGGAGAGGAGAGGAGAGGAGGAGAGGAGAGGAGAGGAGATGTACGGTACTCTGCCGGTCACAGCTGACTTGATACACTTCAGTGTTGATTCAGCTCAGACTGGATGAGATTTAGGACTTGTTTCCACTAGTGTGTGTATCGGGTTAGGGTTAGTAATAATAATAAGTAATATCATTAAAGTAATAATAATAATAAACATAATAACAATAATAATAATAATAATCAGGAAACAGTGTGTTTCTGAGCACTGATGCAGATGTTGTAGCAGTACAGTACTTAGGAGAATGCAACAGTCCCAATATCCCATTGACCTGAATAAAGGAAGTCCTCGTGGCTATTAGGATTTTACACCCATTTTAGCACGACCTCAGTTTTATGGACTTGACTCATCTCGTTCCTGTTCTTGATTTATTTTTAATCCTCGATATGATTCGAACAAAAAGGAGAAGAAGAACCACCAGCAACGAGACAAATCGTGCTCTGCAGGAATTAAAGCACCTTCTCATATTAACACACAATTACTGTCTCTTGTCTCGTGTCTTTGTTCCTGCTCTTCATTCATTTCACTTCTCAAAGGGACGCAGGAAGGATGAGGACGAGAGGAGGAAGAGGAGACATCCTGTTCCTGTACTCTGCTCTATTCTCTTCCACGAAGCTCAGTTCTCCTCGTTGTTTTTGTTTCTGATAATGAATCTGACGACGATGGGGATGATGCCAGGGATAACTGGGGGGTTCATGCGGAGTGAAAGGGAATAAAAAAATCCATCCAAGCTGTTTTTGTTTTTTGCTGAAAAGCAGGAAGAGGCTTGGATGTGTTAAATGATTGGCCACCAGGGAGGAGGATCCCTGATCAGGATCATGATCTGATCAGCAGACTTATAGATAGCTAATAGATAATATATAAGTGATCAATAACACACACTCACACTCACACACACATACACAGGGGAAAAGCTGAATAAGGAGTTACAAGTGGTTTGAAATAAATATATATATATATATATATATATATATATATATATATACATTATTGAATGATTTGGTAGGTTAAAAGTCATTTGTTGTTCTCAGAGGTTCCTTCAGGTTTATAGTTCCCCTTGAATATCATCAGAACTGAAGAGAACTTGAAATTTTGCAAGTATATAAATCAAGGATGTAACAATATACAGAATATCGCGAAATCACCATAAAAAAATGCTGCGATACCGTCATGGGCCGTGACAACATCTACTAACATGACGTGATCTAACAACAGAAGTCAGTGTAAACGTATTCTACTATCTCTCCTTGTCATTGCATTGATCTGTTTGAAAGTAGAGGGCAGACTCATACTGCGCATAAAGACAGACTCATTCTCATAAGACCCGCCCTACCCTGCCTCTGATTGGTTGGCTGCATTCCTCTCTGTTCACCTCAACGCACCGCCATCTTCGGCCTCTCTCCCGGGCTTCTGCTGCTCCTGCCAGGGTCACTCAGAGCCGCTCTTTGCTGCTCCGCCCCCCGACCTGTCTGCTTCACTTAACAAGCCCAGAGACACTGCAGCTGCGGTGTGTTTACCGGCGGGGAAACTACGGCTCACAATCCACAGCACCGGCTCGGCTGCTGGCTGCTTGTTTTTACAAACCAACCGCGAGAAAAACACCAGTCAACCACTGAACTTACAGTTAGGAAATAATGTGTCGGTTACGCTGACAGAGATTTACAATGCTCTGGTCGTCTGCTGGACAGCAACAGGGAGGGAGATCGGTGGGACCGTGGGACCTGTACTGTGTTGCAATTGTACATTGTCCAATCATACATTGCCAAAGACAATTCATGGCTACTTTTTGCACATGCTTAGGTCATGGACTGCTACTTTGATTTCACTATAGAGGGAAAGAAGAGGCACCTCAAGTAAAAACAAACTGAATACAAATAATAAAACACACAGATGTATTATTAAAGGACACTGTTCAAGTTATCTTTTTGTTTGTTTTTTTCTAATATTGTGAATATACCAACATATATCATCATGATAAATAGTATCATGGACTATTTTTTATTTTTTTGCTATCATTACATCCCTAATATACATATTTCGCAGTTTCATAATTTTTTGGTCTCAGTCCAAGTTTATTCCATAATATCCATTCCTGCATTAGCTGATCCCGTGACTGTGGGTTGTATTATTAATCTGAGGGTGGAAAGGTTTGCCAGTACCTGATAAAATGACTGAAATATAAATATTAAGCAGCTGCTTACAATAACTCACCTGAGCCTGGACAGATTGTTTCCTGATAGATTGTTTCCAGCCACATGGGGGCAGCAGAAATACATTGTGAACTAAATAATGACCTTTTTAGCAGATATGCAAAGTTATTATGAAGAATTGCTTAATTACACAACCGTTAGCTACGAAGCAAATCTATCATTCATTGACAATTGTGTTTGTGTCCTCCATTTTAACTCCATCGTAGCAGCTATAAGCTCCACTCCGTTCACCAGCTAGTCTCTGTCTTGCGTTTGCGGCTGATAGGGTAGTGTACAGTGGGTTTAAAGAGCTCTTTCACCAAAAACAGCAACCCGCTGCAGCTGAAAACAACATCATAAGTGCAGTGAGGGATCACTGAAACAGAAAAGTTGCAGCGGGATGGCTAAACAGTGAGCTGAAACTCACTATAAAGCTCCAAAGTGGAGAGGAGCAGCAGATTCAGGTGATAATTCTCTGTAGGTTCACCTGTACAAGCTACCCATTTTGCAATCATGAGCAAGCTAACCTTCTACTAAATCACTTTGCAGCACCTATCCATAACAGTGAACTAGTCAGCTAACTACGTTGTTAAAACATATTGGACGTTCTGTACAGATCTGTATTAATATCCCAAGTGTATGGACATTCTTGTGAGCCACAGTGGAGGGTGAGGCTAACATGACTTGTTTGTTCATGGCTGCATGTATTGTGTGCTCAGTTTAATATGCAACAGAACTTTATACATTATATCTGTCAGCTAAGGTGTCCTATCTGCATGTGCTGTGTATCTGTAAAAAAACTAAACTAAACTAAATTACACAGAACAACTACAATTTTAAGGCACTTCTGCAAACATTAATGTCTGTGAGCGCTCAGTGACCTCGCACTTGGTCACTTGACACTCAGTCATATCTATGAAGGTGTACAGTAATAGCCAGAAAAAATGGCTTGGGTTAAGGGTTAATGGTTCAATACCAACAAGCTGGTATGAAAATCATTTGGATCGTTAAAAGTTTGAAGAAAAAGTATTTTTTTAAATATTTTTCAGCCCTTTCTTAATAACTCTGAAGATCTTTCTAGGATTAGCAGAGCAGATGACTGATGTGATCACATGATCGTCTCTCAGTCTTTCAATTTTTGAATGGAGATTCTACAAATCATTGTTTGTCAAGGGAAAACTGCAAGAGCTGCAGCTGGAGACTGTCGTGTTACATTTTTACATTTACAATCAGAGTCACATTCAGCCTCCTTAATCAACCAATCCGATTGCATGAATGAGACAACCCGGAAGTGACCGCAGCGTGTGCCACGATGAACGAGACTCAGTGTGTGTGTGTGTGTGTGTGTGTGTGTAAGAAAGTGTGTGTGTAAGAAAGTGTGTGTAGGGTGCATGTTAGGGCTGAATTTGCTTTATGATCCCTCATCCCACAGCCGAAAGCATCAGCAGCCATCATCCAACACACACACACATACGCACACACACACACACACACACACACACACACACACACACACACACACACACACACACACACACACACACACACACACACACACAGTGAGACAGCGAGCAGCAAGCTAGCGCTTAAAGCAAAACTGGGCTTCCATGGCCATCCATTATCACTGACAAGCTAAATGTACCATGGTACACCATATGGTACTGGGAGAGAGAGAGAGAGAGAGGGAGAGAGAGAGCGAGAGAGAGAGAGACTAAAGTAAATCGGAGAGAGGTTGAGTGAGAGAGGAGTGAGAGCTTAAAGAAAGGGAAAAGACAGAAAAAGAAAAGAAAAGAAAAGAGGGAGGATGGAGTGCATTACAATTACGGTGTGTTTTTCTAAGCTGCATTCATCTCTCTGTTCTTTTTAAGTAATAATCTGCACAACAGTGAACGGCTGGATGCATTTTATTACGAACAAATGTGTTTGTTACACCTTTATTTCCTTTTATTTGTCCTCTTTAACTTCATGAGACCATTTTCATTATTTTATATTAGCTGTCAAAGAACTTTCACTGCCTCCGTCTTCAGGCTCTGCATCTTTCTTTTGCTTTTTTTGTACATTTCACTTTTTAATTATATTTGCTTTTAAATGCATATCTCTTCACGATGGCCCACATGCTGTCTCACAGCAATATATTAATGTTATCATATTAATTGAAGTATATTGGGTTGTTTTTAGAATATCTGTCTAAAACAAATTAGAAATCAAATTTGAAGTAATTTAGCCTCAGAATCAGAATCAGCAGTGTAAAGTAAAACATCTGGAATACACTGTATGTTGTGATTGTTGAGTGTAAACTCGTCCTCCCACTATCTCCCCAAAATACCACTACAAACACTGATATCCTCAGCGTTAAAGCTACCATCCAACTGTAGATTATTTAGAAAAATGTCCTTCTTTTGTTCTAATTTTGAGAAAAGAATCAGTGTTTTCTTGGTCATGGAAACGTTCTGTAGATACAAACTCATTTAACACTCTGAAGACACAAATTTTGTTTCAAGTCTATCTATGAAGTGTAATTTGAAGAAACAGTTATTTTGTCTGTGTTTGCTGTGTGGTAAAAGCAGTTTCCACTTGTTCAAAAGCAAAAGAAAAAAGACAGAAGTGTTTGCAGACAGACTTAGCTTTGGACGTTCAGTGACAGCTACACAGATCACTCAGTTTGCATAATGCCACATTCCAGTCATATCCAAGCTCAGAATTATGTATTCATGGCTCATGATAGTGTTCATGTCAACTTCCAATTCTTATTACTTAATTTTTCTGAAAGCATAATTAACCTCAACTTTCATTGATATTTTGTAAATGCATCGTATTCTAATCCTCACATGACCAATTCTGCAAGCATATATCGTCTCGGTGACTTGAACGCTTGCAAGCTGCTAATGTGGGAATCTTTTCCATCTCCACCATCTATCCCATATGACGTGAATGAAAGAGTCCAAGGGTCCGTGTGGCAAACCTCTTCAGCCAATCACAGAACAGAACTGCACCTGCACTGCAATTCAAACACGGAAGCTTGAACAGAAAACCTGAAAAAAATGCCATACAAGCACAAATCTGCAGAGGATCGGTTAACTGCAGCAACACCTAACATGTAATACTTATATATGTATTTATACACACAATCTTTCTTTTTCAAAACTGATGTGCTTGTCTGCAAACACACACACACACACACACACACACACACATCCACACACAGTGTCGGTGAGGCTGTTACCTAAAAGCTTGCCACAGGAAACATCTGTTCAGACAAAACAGACACGTTCAGTTTAGACAAAACCACAAAGAGGGCACCTCTACACACACATACACACACACACACACACACACACACACAGTTAGGTTACAGTAATACAGATAATGAAGTAACTGTGACACACTGACTGTTGGTAGTATAATTCTGATGTAACACTGTGCATTAGATATTTCTTTATTTTCTGATGACAATCAGCCGATCAGTATCTGAAAAAGCATCTTACAGTTCTGTCAATACTTCAGTCATGTGTCAGAAGAACACACAGATACAACATGACTGTGCTGTCTGTTCCATATAGAGAACACCAGAGAACATCAGAGAACACCAGGGAGGTTTCAAATTCCTCTAGTTTGCAGACACTATACATCCTCCCTTTACTTCAGTATCGTATTATCCATCATTCCTATTAAATGTGCCTCTCTAAACATGGACGTCAAAGGTCAAAGGTCAGTGACAGAACAGTGCCCCCCTGAGGAGGAAGGGAGTCAGTGTCAGACACTACAGGTGGACGGAGCACATGCAAATAATGTGCATCTCCTCCACAAGCACAATGTTGATTATTGTAGAAAAGAAAAGAAAAGAAAAGAAAATAAAGGGCTGACAGATGAAAGAGTGAAGGAGACAAGGAAGAGTGGGAGAGGAATGAGAGAGAAGAGAGTCATTGAGGGCTGTACAGAAGGAGGGAAGACAGTGCTGGTAGGAAGGAAGGAAAGACAGAGAAAATGAAGGAAGGAAAGAAAGAAGAGAAAGCAACAGAGCAGGGTGAAACCGATAAAAGAGGGCAAGGAAAACAAACGAAGAGAAGGAGGAAAGGACCTAGGAAGGAATGGAGGGAATAAAGAAGGGATGAAGATTAGGGAGAGCAAGGTAAGAGTAAACAAAGGAATGATGCAGGCAGGAGAGAAGAAAGAAAAGAAAGATGAAAGAAGAAGGCAAGCGAATGATACAGAGAGCAATAAAGATGGAGGGGAGAAGAAGAAAGGGATAAAGAAAGAGGGAGAGAGCCTAGTGCACATGCCACATTCAGAGATTTTAGCCCCACCCGGCTCTTAATTTTCAGGGTTTGCAGGAGGACTTACTCAACGTCCCCGAACAAGTGACCCAAACCATCAGTCAATACATGGAAGAAAAAAAAAGAAAAACTACATCCAAGATCTGCCAAAATCAACAAAACCAATACAACACAGACACACACACACACACACACACACACACACACACACACACACACACACACACACACACACAAAACAGGACATGTCGTGTTTTCACATTTCAGCATCCAAATGTTGAGTTCGTTTGAACAAACGACTGGTTTGTTTCAACATTTTCACTTTTTTTTTTTTTTTTTACATTCTTCTGTTAGTTCTTTTTGGATACCTCTCTTTCCAGGGTGCACACAAACACACATGCACGGACACGCGTGAAATAACACACACTCACACACACAGAGCCAGTTTCACAACAAAGACAGAGACTGTGCCATGCTGCTGCAGAGGGGGCAGTGCCACGTTGGCAAAGCCCAGGGGGCAACTGCTATCTCGTGCCAACACTTCACACACAAACACGCACACACACACACACACACACAGAACATATCAGTATTCCAGCATCGTTGCAGAGTCGACTCCTCCGCCTGCTTTGTGTGGCTTCATGTTCGACAGTCTGCATGTTTTTCCACATAAACTATGTTCTAATGTTTGTTTTTAACATGATTCATCAGCTCAAACACACCTGCATCGAGACATTTACACGATCATCTCTACATGTGCTTTTCAGCTCAAAAATAAAACTCTTAAGAGCCCGCAGTCGAAAGGACTAATAATATGTTTTATTAAACCATTTAGCCTGTAATTATCTCAAGCCGGACACTCACAAGATCAAATGTTTTCCAGTCAGTGACCAACAAAAAAAAATTGAAATAAATTAAATATTGAATAAATGCATATTAGCAAATATAGAGAGAAAATGCTGTATTAACTTTTCATCAAAACATCATGAAATAACAGGGATTATCACTGTGCACGTCAGGAGTATTTAAAATGTATTAATTATAGTATTTTTGACTATTTACTGAACTTTAAACAGACATTACGAGGAGGTCGAAGCCCACATACAGACAAACAGCACTTTACAGAGATTATCCTGCTTTAACCTGAACAAAAGCATCTAATCTGTAGAGTTTTATTCTTCCTATGGATTAATGTGCACTCTCCCTCTCTTCCTCGCTCTTTGTCTGTCATCTACTGAACTGGAGGTCTCTGCGGTTTCAATGCGACTCTATCGTTCTGCTGTTTGTTTTAAAATATCATGAACATTTATTTTGTAGGCCGTTTTTTTTAAAGATACTCATGCATTTAATGTGCAACTTTATGTTTGTGACACTGGTACCACTGTCAGTTGTTAGTATAATAAAATGTGTAATGCACTAATTCATAGAAGTAATAGGGTGTTAACTTACTTTTTAAAATGCCACACAGAATAACTAATGTGGTTGGAAGAGGATGTGCCAGAGCCCACAGCCAAAAGTACTCATCAGGGTGTTTGGTCACAGAATCAAGATGAAATATATACATTTTATATCATTGTGAATTTAGCACAATTTGTATTACTTTGCCTTATACCGCGAGTACTTTTGATCTGGCATCATGTCAAAAGAAGTCAATACAAAGAAGATCAAAATGTTACAGTTACTTTACTTTAGTTACTAAACTTTAATATTCGCACAGATGTGAGTGCACCACATCTGGGCCTCCAGTCAGATGGAGACAGAGGACTGACATGTGTCTGTGAGCACACTGAAGAGGCCAGATCAGTCTACAATATCAATCACATAACTGATTTATTATGAAAACATTGAAAATTACTTTTTAAAGAATAACGGCAACATTTTATTTTACAGGTCAGCAAATTGCATGGTGTGTTAATTAGCAAGTAGCTGGATGTTAAACAAGGCATGTTTAGTAGTTAGCCAGAGACTAGTTAAAAATGCATATGCATGTGACAAATCCAAAAAGTAACTTAACACCTAACTCTGGGTTCCTCCATACTCACATATATACTATATAATATTGTAATATACTGGAATAACCAAAACACGATACACATGTCTAATATTTTAGTCGTGATAACAACAATATTTCGTCTTACAAGTGTCTGTTATTTGTTCATGTTAATTGTCTGAAATGTTATTACATAACACATCACATCTAACAGCAGACTCTCAGCTGTAAACCAAGTATGGAGAAGTTGTTCAAACACTACAGTGATGGACAAGACAACCACATATTTACCACCGAACCACCGGGACGCCGGCAGCAGCAGCAGCGCCGCACATTCAACTGACTTCATGCTGCTGAATATTGTTATTACGGAGGCTGAAGACAATTACAAGCTGCTGCAGAGTGAAGAGCAAAATATGACTATTAGCTGTGTTCAGGTGCCAAACCACAGATACTGCTATCTGTCACTATCATCTGCAAGACACACACACACACACACACACACACACACACACACACACACACACACACACACAGCGATAAGCTCTGACTCTATGTTTTCACAGGTGTACAGCAGCATTCCCTGAAGGAGTCTCTCTCTCTGTCACACACACACAGAGACCAACACACACATCAGCATGTTCAGCTCAAATAGATTTACTGACTTCTACACGACTTTACGTAACAACCCACCGGGCTGAAATTGACAACTTGCCTAAACCAATTAACAACGAATTTGAAAATTAAAAGAGGTTTTTGTGAATTACAGACATGTTTCTTCTTGTTGTTTTAATTCCTGCAGCATCAATCTAACGCTGCCACCCACTGTTACAGACCTCCAGTCAATGAGGAAGACAAAATCAAGAAAAAAACACCAGATAAAATTCATGGCCGATGTGTGTGTGGGAAAGAATTCACTAATTCATCAGAGCAGCACTGAGGTTTTCCTCGGTGTGAAGCAGCGGTGAAAAGTAATGACGTAAGAGCAAACCCCATTCCATGGAGGGAGAGGAAGATACGCTAATTTAGTGTGTTTCACTATATATAGTTACCCTAACAATCAGGATAAATTGCCATTTAGCTTCTTTCAGTCTGACATTTTGTTCGTGTTGGCTGATTTGCCGTGTTTTGCCCTCACTATTTAACCATGAGTGACATATCGGTCCCGTCTTTTTCAGTTGAATCAGAAGCCGCAAGCAGCAGCTCAGTTCAGTTACCTGACATTATTTAATTTGATCCAAGAAACACGCTGATTAGCAGTGTTGTAAAAAAAAAAATGCCTGAAAGTCGTATTTGAGTAAAATATATCGTGTTAAAATATTATTTTGGTAAAGGTGAGCATTAACCATGTGAATACTACTTGAGTAAAAGTCTTCAGGTATCTGATATTACATGTACTTACATATCAAAAGACATTTACTGGCAATAACGTCAAAAGAAGTAAAAGTAAAGTATTAATATATTTACATCTGCAGACTGTGAATGAGGGATCAACTGATTATCGGCCTGGACGATAATTGGATTTTTGATTCAACATTTTTGCGATTAACAGAATCAGTGATTTGTGTGAATTAGTTTAAAGATGTGCTACTTTGGCTCTGAAGCAGCATGCAGCCTGCTAAGTAACTAGTGACTAAAGTTATCAGATGAATGTAGTGGAGTTAAAGCGACAATATTTGCCTTCAAAATGTAGTGGAGTGGAAGTATAAAGTATTTTTTTAGTAAAAACCAAACGCCTCAAGAATTTATACTTAAAGCTGCTGTAAGCATTGTCAGCATTTTAGCTAACTCCCTGTCCGATCTGCAGTTAGCATCCCCTCCCTCCTCTCCAGGTCGCTACATTATTAATGCGTGGCAGTAATCACCAGACATGGCAGCGAACAGGAGGATCCTGCTCTCGGCGCATTCACGAGCAGACAGGACCGCCTCTTTATGGAGTTCTCTGTCCTGATTGGATAAAGTGGACAGGGATGCAAAAAAAAAAAAATCCTTCTCTCTTTTACAGCACGAGCAGAGGGAGGAGACAAGGGTGACTGACCAAACACTTACTTCAATACAAATATATCACTTACAGTAAGTACAGAACTTGAGTACTTTGATTGCTGTTGATTAGGAGCTCTTTCTCTCCATGGACTTCGTCACCATTCTCAAGCATAACTACTAAACTGGAGTACTAAACTGTTTACTGCTGTCACAAAGCACATCACCAGACCTGTCTGAGCTACTCAACAGATCCGAGATTAGAGCACTGAGAGCTCTGGAACATGCAGAGGAGGTGGAAATACTTTTTGAGCTCTCAGGATGTTTACAGTCCCTACAACCTCCACCAATAAGGCAGGGCAGTGTAGCCTGACATGAAAACCGGGGGCCGAAGAGGTCGTATCATGTTCTGGTGGTGGTGATTTAGCAGGTATTCAGCAGGTAGAAGGTTTAATCTTTTCCTGTGTGAATCAATACTTCAAGACCAAAGTATCACAGCAACAATAGTTTCAGTATCAACCTGCCCACCCCATTGTTTCTGTCCTCCACCACTCTTTTTCACCAGCGTCTCTCCATTCATAATTTTCCTTACATCCTGTCTTGCTTCAGCTTTTCATCTCATTTTGTGTATTTCCCTCAAACTTTCTGCATCAATATTGGTCTCTCTGTTTATTCTTCCTCAACTCTCTACCTCTCTCTACCACTCTCTGTTTATCTGTCTCCCTCTCGCTGCCTGTCTTCCTTTCATCTCTCGCCATCTGCCTTCCTCCATCTCCATTTTCCCTCTCTCTTCTCCCTCCCTCCCTCTCTCCCTCACTCTAACTCTTCTTGTCGCTCTCCCTCCACATCTCCCACCCCTCCCTCTCGTCTCCCTAAAAACTTGGCAGTGATCCCCGTCGTGTTTTTTTTTCTTTTTTTTTTTTCACTTCTCGTTTGGGGGATTGCGAATGAATGCGATCCAATCTAGACCTCGGCTAAGAGACATGAATTTTCATTAATTACAACCTTGTCAGCAAAAGCATTATGGGAGCTGAATATGAAAATGCTAATGAGGAGAGCTCATTTGCATATTTTTCTTTGTTGGAATGTCATTAATTATTACGTTTTATGATGATGAATGCAGCTGTCGATGGCTGGCCCTCCATGCCTAATTAGCTATCAGAAAATCCTCCGATCAAAAAAATGGATAGGGATCCCAAACTTTACTTTTCATTCCACACCTCTTTCACTTTGTCTCCTAATCTCACTCCATCACTGCTGTTGACTAACTTTTTTTTCTTTTCCATCATTTCACAGAAAATGTTACTCTCTCTCTTCTCTCTCTGTTACTATCAGTCTTATTCTCCATTTCATACCTTTTCCTCAGTCACCTTTAACACAGGTTGTCTTTGACTGTGAGAGATCTGGATATCAGCTGGTGGAGGGCGTGTCACACAGTGCAATATAGGACCAGCGTCTTGGATTGCCGATCAAAAAAATTCCCCAAGTTTCTCTCGACACTGTCAAATTTAGTCTAGGACAGCCCAAAATCCCTCAGTGCATAGTGCTGCCACATCATTTTAGTCCTTGTACCTTCAGTCTTTAAGTTATAGCTCCATTAGATGTAGCTTCTTCAGCCCTTTTAGCTTTCCTCTTGTCTTTTTGTAATCTTTTATAGTTAGTTCCTTTCGTTGAGGTTTCTTATTCATTCTTTCTTAGTATTTTAGTACTGTCTCTTTGGGCTTGACCTTTAGCCCTACCTCCTATCACTAGCCTCTTTAGCTCCATCCCTTTAACCTTTATCCAGGAAACCTAATCCTTGGTCTAACTCTTGTAGCTGTTCTCTTTGAGTCTGATCTAGCTCATTTTTTAAAGTTACAGTAGCTGTTTGTCCCAGCTGTTTCAGATCTACTTTTACTCAGTCAGTCAGTCACCTTCTTCCCCATTTCTGGTATTACTAGGACTCATCTTTTAGTTGGTACTTCAGGCCAAATTAATTTAGTCGTTGCCACTGTAGTCTCGGCTCCTTAGTCCCAACCAAGTAATTAATCCTGTAGCCTCAAGTACTTTTTCTAGCCCTGTTTATTTAGCTAAAATGATTGGGTTCTAGATCCTTTGTCCTAATAATTTTACCCTAATTACTTAACACTGGCAAACTCTGGCTCATTCAGCCAAGAGCACTTTTAGTGTCATGTCTTGGATTTATTACATTTTGGTCTTTAAGCTGTAGCTTCTGTCGTTCCCATGGATTCAACCCTCATCTTGCAGTTCAATGTTGCTCAACTTAGTCCTTCAGCTGCTTTAGATGTGATTAATTACAGTAAAACCTTGCAAGTGCTGACTGGCATCTACTCTGAAAGTCTGAACTGTATGCTACCAGAAGAATCAGCTTGACAAACTTGAGCTAAACTGTAATAAGTGTTAGCTAATAAGCTAACCCAGGGAGAGACACAATTCTTTTGTAACAACTAGCAACCTAAAAATTACAGTTAGCTAATCAGATGTGTTTGTAAGAGTACAGTTGGCTGATCTAATTAACTCTTGATTATCTAGCTGACACCTGAAGAGAAAACCAATCAGATGGCTCACTAATTAAAATTCTAGTAAGAAGTCAACAAAAGTTGAAACTGAAGTCGCTTCATGTCCTTCTGGATCCACATTCTTCACGTATATTCTATCATCTACATGTACTACAGCTCACGGCTTCTGCTGCCCAAACGCTGAGGGTGTCCAATATGGTAACCAGAAGCTGGTGTGCATCACCTGCACGTCCTGTAACACTGTCCATGCCTCTCCTCACCTCTCTCTTTTTGTTGTTCCTTCCATCTCTCTTTCTCCATTGTCTAAAAAGAGTAACAATGAAGACTTAACAAATCCCCCCTCCAAAAAAGCCACTAACGAACACCCCCCCCTCACTTGGCTTAATGAATGCCAGGCTTAATTAGAGCACCATGATGTCAGAGGCATTAATTATCAGTTGGCTTCGTTTCAGAAAACACACACTGTCTCTCTTTCTGTCTTTCTCTCTGTCTTTCTCTCTCTTGCATTTGTTCCTTTATGCCACTTTTTATTTCCCTCTCTCCCAAATTTAAGCTGAGATTTCTTTCTCATGTTTAAATGAGACATTTTTTTTAATATAAGATACTCAGTGTGACATTGTTTCTGATTTACACTTTATGATGTGGTTCTAAATCTGACAGATATCTGATTTGTGACATCAGTCTGAACACTCGCATCTTGATTCATGTGACTTTTACAAGGCTCTAGTATTTGTGGTCTGGCATACATGATGATGAACGCTGGAGGGCAATCGACGGAGATTGTCAGTGGAGGCATCCAATGCACACTGAAATACAAATGTAATCAAATGCACGTTTTAAGCTTCTTAAAGCTTTGTCTTAATGTTATGAGGTGTTATGGTGAATGTGTCAGCTGAAAATTATCTTCGTGAACATTTTTTTAATCTATATGCAGTTGAGTTTTTGTCCACGAATGAATGTATGAATGTAAGTCTATCATTCACTCTCCTTGTAGCTCTGGTTTGGTCTCCACCAATTCAGATTCAGATAGCTGTTGGGCTGTTTAGCTGCTAAACATTGCATTTTTTTCACCATCTTGTCTCTAACTTTATCTGTTTGCAGTTTGGTGCTGGGCAGGTAGAGTACAGAGGGTTTACGGAGGTAGTTTGGTTAAGACAGTTGCCTGCTGCTACTGGTAACAACTTTGACGAGCTCTGAGACCAATACAGTGAATTTGCTGCAAAACCAAAACACTGAGCTAAAAGAGGTTAAAAGCCTTCACAGTAGGTGATAATTGCTGATGGGTTCATCATTGCAAATGACCCCTTTGACATTACACATAGTAAGTTAACATGACTAATAAAAAATAATTTAATTAGTGCTGCTTTCAAACTTGTCATCTGTCTGACCACTGTATCTTTACATGTAACCTGAAGAACACAAAGCACAAAATATTTTCAGCCCTTCCGCCTTTGTCAGTGCAACATATTGCTGAAGAGTCCAACACGTTATATTTCTTTATTTTTCCTGGATGTCAGGCTGTGTGTGGATTCAATCAGGTATCACTCCAAATGGAGCCGTCGGTCTGCTGTGTCACTTTTGCTTTTGGCCTTGCCTACCCATTAAAACAACACGTCTCATTGCGTGATCAAGTTAGCAATAACAAACATGCAATAGCTGGTTACACTTTCAAAATAAAAGCACCAAAACTACTTGGTTAGGTTTAGGCACAAAACCTACTTGGTTTAGGAGAAGATCATGGTTTCTCTTAAACTCTTAACTGCTTTCTTGAAACAGTCATAGCTGACTATTGGCTTCACATTGGCTTCAAACTATGGTTGCCTAGGTGAAAGTTCTATGAATGATCCATCCGACTAACCCTGACCTCCCTCTGTTGTGGACTTTCTGGCTCTTTGTGCTCTTGTAATTATTGCCTCCTGCTGGTACCGCGCCTTCATACATGTGTACTTTTCGCGCATAGCCGAGGGAAACCGTCACACTCACGCGCTGTCCTCTACTGGATCAGTGGGTCTATCACACACTTTGGCTTGAGACGGGGCTGGTTACTTTATAATCATGATTTTTTTTCTCTGCTGTTCACACACTCCATATGGCAGCGCTGTCAGCTACTCTTAATGTTTGGGATATCTTGTCTTCCATTATGCCACAATAGCATCAGTGTGGTCGACCACTGATGTTGTGAAATAATGTTCCAGTTCATCCCAAAGGTGTAAAAAGGTCAGTCGAGTTCTTCCACACCAAACTGGCTTTGTTCACAGGGGCATTATCATGTTGAAACAGGAACGAACCTTCTCCTCACTGTTGCCACAGTTGGAAGCACGCTATTGTTTAAAATAATACTGTATTCTGTAGCAGTACAAAGTCCAAAGCCAAAAACCATGAAAAACAGCCATAAAAAAAAACATACTACTTATGAAAACAAGGTTCTGGGTTCGAAAAAATGTAGAAATTTTTCTTTTAATGTTTGCAATATGAATGTAGCTCCTCTCTCTCTCTCTCTCTCTCTCTCTCTCTCTCGCCCTCTCTCTCAGATGATAAAATACAGTTCATCTTTGGCCTCTGGGAGCCACAGTTATAACTGAAGAGCTCTCTCTCTCCCTCTCACAATAAACATACTGTTTCATACTGCACATCTCTATCTCTCTCTCTCACCTCTTACACACAAACAAGCACTCTCCCTCTGCCACACAAACACACAAACACACACACACACACACACACACACACACACACACACACAACGTAGCGTGGCTGGCCAGATGGGACTCTTCCACATGACCAAGCCGATCAATCAACACTGAAGGGCCCAGGTGCTACTACGCACCATTTCACAGTCTGTCACACATACACACACACACAGACACACACAAACACACACACACACATACACACACACACGCACGCACATGAGCTGCACACACACATAGCAGCACAGACATACAGAGATAGAAAGATAAAGGACACACACGGAGGCACGATCCACACACACACACACGCAAACATACACAGTGTAACATGAATGACCCCAGCTTGGTCTCCAGAGGCCTCATCTGGATGGATGACAGAAGATGGAGAAGACAGACAGATGGGTGGATAGACAGACAGACAGACAGACAGAGGAGAAAAATAGATAGATAGATAGATAGATAGATAGATAGATGGATAGATGGATAGACAGATAGATAGCATCAGGTCTATCAAAGTCTAAATAAGTAAACCAACATTTGACTTCAGGAACCTCTTATACCTCAAAAAGCAGCTCTCTTGTCACAGCTCTGACAAAGGATTCAAGTCACAGGACACTACACAGAAGCATGAGTTGGGACTGTCCTCCCAACAAATGGACAGCATCTGACTTTTCAGTGAATTTATGTACAGGTGACAAAGACCTTTAGTGGCAGCAGGAAATGTTGTCCACAGAGCGAGTAGGTCTTCTTCTGACCGTCAGACAGTCACTGTTTGTTTCTTTCAAACATGACCTTTTACATTTCTAACCAAGTAGCTGTTTTATCCAAATCACCAGCACCAGTTTTTTTTTTTCTTTCATTTTGGGGGCCTTCAGATAATAAAAGATGACCAAGACAGCCATAATTTAATGTTTGATTGTGGCTCTGAAGTGATCACTTCTAAGGAATAAACAACCAATTTTCCTGGGAAACTGAGACTAAAGTTGTTTTGCATGTTGTCATGTTTGTTGTATGAAGTGAAACATAATGAAAACAAGGCGTTTCTTGTTTTTTATAAGTAAAACAAAGAATCTGATGGAACAAGTGCAATTTGTCCAAAAAACCTGGCCTACACCTCACAGAAATGCTACTTTCTATTTGACTGTGTCTTATATTAAGTGCAATAAGATATTCTGACTGGAAATTAAACAAATATATACTTGGTGATTTTGTTGTTTGATGTATTTTGGCTGTGCTGGCCATGTGATCAATCTCTTGGTCTATCAGTCAGTCCACCACTTTGGTCCAGACTGAATTACCCAACAACAATTTGATGGGATTGCTATAAAATCTTGTCCTGACATTCATGGTTCTTTTCACTTATGCTTAATCCTGAAATATCACAACACGTAATACATGGATTGGTACCAGTTTTAGTACAGCTATTCGTGGCTCCCAGAGGATGAATCCCACAGACTTTGGTGATTGTTTCAGCTTCACTTTGTGTTTTGTGCTAATTAGCAAAGCTAATGTTGTTCAAGCTAAACTAAGATAATGTCCAAGGTAAAAAATTATACTTGCTTAGCTTAGCAAGAGCATGTTAGCTTGCATTTTTTTATAGACTCTTCGTAATTAATGCTACATGAAGAATCAATTACATAAAGGTAATTTAAAGATTTTGTCAAGGCTTTTGTCTAGTTGAGGTACTGGTGCTTTGGTTTGGGGTGTTCTTCTGCAGTGCTTCCTCATTTACATGCTAAATATATGAAGGTCCTCCTAATTTTAGGGATAAAGGCATGCAAACTTGATCAAACTACTTGTTGACAATCTGCAGACAGTAATCTCAATATGTAGACTTGGGGCCCACAGAAACCTGCAGTATAGCTGTGCCTCAGCTTCACTATTTCCTTTAATAGCCTTTTCAAAAACTGATAATTAACCCTGACAGTTCTTCAAGAAACTGAAAAGCGTTCTCCACGACACTTCCCCCTCTCCGATCAGGAACCCTGAAGTGCTCCCCAATGAACCGCTGCTTTCAGAGTGTACGTTTTACATTTCCACCCTCCGCCCTCTCGCCTTGACGAGACCCATTATTACTATGTCAGATCTAATTACACAGACAATTTACATGTGATACACAGCCCCTTCAAAACAATAATATACTAAATACTCCGCAGTGGCTTACATTGTGCGTCCCTGTTAATGCACTGAAGTCAATGCAGCACTAATCAATGCATGACATCCATTCAAAATACTCTGAGAATGAGACGGTGGCTGTTCAGTTTCAATCAGCAGGGACAATGGAAACAAAATCACTGAAGGTGGAGCAAGAAATGAGGGATATTAAGAGAAAAAATGTCTTATTATTTTAATGTATTTCTTTTTTTAATTTTAATTTATTACATCTATTAACCCGGTTTTATTCACTGTTTTATTTTTGGCTGCTTATTTCCACTTTTATTCTGTTCCTGTTGGCTTATTGAGTTTAAATGTTTATTGTTGTCAAATGTTTTAAGTTCATGTATAAAAGTATATTTTGCTGATAATCTTACATTTATACCATTTTAAGTGACCTGAGCATGGATATTTATTCTTGACCACTGGGTACACTTAGCAACAAAATCTTTAATCTTTACACTTACAGCTTTTCAGAGTTTTCAACTTCATTCAGTCAGTGGAGATGGCTCAGGTGTCACTATATGACCTGACTGACCTTCAGTCACGTGGTGTTTGTGTACCTAACCCCTATCTCTGTCCAAGCCATTCAAAAACATCATTTGAATCCTGTATTTTATTAATAGGGTTGTAACTAACAGCTGTTTCCATTATCACTGACTCTGTCATATTACAATTAATCAGTTTTATAGTTTGTGAAATGTCAGAAAATAGTAAAAAATAAATAAAATGCCCATCACCATTTCCTGGAACCCATGGAGAGATCTTCAAATGCCTTCTTTTGTCCAACCAACAGTCCAAAGACCAAATATATTCACATTAAAATGATTTTAAAAAACAAAGAACAGCAGCAAATCCCTATTTTTGAGAAGCTGGTAACAAAAAAGAACTATCTATGATTAATCTTCTGTTGATCCACCACATGGTTGATGGGCAAAATAATAAGCTTGTTAAAGTTTTTTTTCATTTTTAAAAGTTGATCATTTGTGTCACCACATTTCCTTTCCTCCCTTTTCCTCCTCTAATCTCTTCTTCTTTCCTTTTCTCTTTTTCCCCCTCCTCTCCTCTCCTTTAGGTTTTAACATTCCAAGCACAAAGACCCAGACCCAGCAGGGAGAGACAGGGGGACGACCTTGGCACCACACCCAGCTGAGGTGAGGGGCTCCTGGGGTAGAGAGAGAGACAGGAGGGCCTGGTCTCGGAGGAGAGATGGGGTGAAGAGAGAAGAGGGTGATACAGAGATGGAGGGGAGGATATAGAAAAACAGATAGAGGTCAGGAAAAGGAGAAAAGGACAAGACAGGGAAAGGAAGAAGTGATGAAAGAATGACAAAAGAAAGAGAGAGAGAGGGGAGAGGAAAATGGGATGCATGCAGAGAGAAAAAGTAAAGGATAAGCAAGAGAGAGTCAGATTCCAAGAAAGAAAAAATGAAACAAAGACTAGACAAAATTTAGAGTGTGAGACAGACAGAAGAAAGAGGCAGAAAGGGAGAGAGGGAGCGACAGATATGTATTTCTATATAAAGTGTCCAGATGTGACCTCCTCAGAGGGGGTCCGGCCTCGTGGCTCAACACTCATTAATAAGGTCACACGGAGGTGAGACAGACGGCTGACTCACTACATTTCAACAAAAACAACAAGAGGAGGAGGAGGGAGCCAAGATCATCAGGTTTATACCAGTTCTATGTATATTATACAGTTCTGTTTAATGCTCTCTTTTAATAATATATGAATACTACTGATACAGTACAACTACTAAACTCAAAAGCTGTCTGGTTAACATCTTCTGTATTGTGTATTAAACTGGTGTATAAGTAGAAATATTAAAATGAGACGTTATGTCTTTAGCAGCAGTTGGCGTTGGAGCTATCTGTGGACCAACAACAACTGGGGGCAGTAACAGCACACAGCATCAAAAGTCCTGTCCTAATAGTGGAGTTAGCTCTGTCCTAACATTAGCCCACTAGATAAAATACAGAATATGGTTCACAGCTTCATATGGTTTGAAATGAACTGTCTTAACAACTACTGAATAGATTGCCTTGAAATTTGGTAAACACATTCACTTTGGCGAGCCCTTAACTCATAAGGTCAAAATTTGAGTTTGTAATTTACTTTGGTTAATGAGCAAATACCTGCAAAACAATTAACTTCAGCAGTACTTTCCATTTCATGTTTTAAGCTCATTTCAGCAAGCTAACTAGCTAAACTAATATGGTAAACATGGTTAAAATTAGCTGCTAAATGTCAATACTTCAACATTGTCATTCTAAGTTTGTGCATGCTGACATTAGCATTTAGCCCAAAGCACGCCTGCGTTTCAGCACAGCCTCACACACCCCTTTGCCACCAAAGCGAACCAAATGTCGGTTCTGGGCGCTAGTTGGGAGTTTTTAGGAACTGATTTGCTTTTCCATGGGCATGAGAGCCACTGTAGAGTCACATCATTTAGTCACAGTATATGTCTCCAATTTCCCCGCATTGCTAGGAACAACTATGGCGGACTACATTGAGGCTGCTCCTGGCTTTGCATGCCTACATTGGCATCCAAACATGACTTGTCCTTGGACCACTGATGCTTCAATATGGCATCTATAGTGGTGGTCCTTGCTTTATTGTCCCGTGGTTAAGGCAGAACACGCTACACTAGCTCGTTTTTTTTAAAAGTGGTGGTCATAAGAGCTTTTAGTTAGTCATCGGTCACATTAACCCTGGCCCCAGACCCTGACATAAGTGCTTCTTTGTTCTAGACCAAAGTTTTGGTGCCATTCTGGAACCAGTTTTCCTAACCAGGAGCCATTTCTTTGGCTGCTGAGACATAAAGAACAGGTTCCAGAGTAGGCACTGACTCAGAACCAGAATCCACCTGAATCGACTTGACTAACATGGCTATAGACTCATTTGCCCCTTTCATACTTGCACTGCTTCTCTGAAATGACCTTCCAGACATTGCCAGAAGGAACTGTATGTAAACGCAAACCAAATCCGCTCTTCTGGACATTTAACTAACTTATCCTGCCGGCTGCCTGGTACAAAGACCATGAAATGTGTGATTAAGCCCATGTCTCACTAGAGCTGGTCATTGTCTGGAGAATTCACAGCATGAGAGTGGGTGTGTTGGTGACGTTGCACAGAGTGTGGCTGCATCCTACATTTTTCTGCTTGCCTGTAAATTGCTTCAAATCTTTAGTTGATACTTAGGATCCAAATTCATATAGTACTGATAGATACTGTATGCAGACAATCTCCTGTTGTCCTGTTGTGAAAGGGCTACACTGGACAATGTCCAGACCTGATCCACTAATGTTGTCTGTAGTTCATATACAGTAGGACAATGACTTTTTTGTTTCACCTTTGATAGACAGGTTCCCCCTGCCTACAGTCTTTGTGCAAGGCTCTGCTAAACACATACTGAATGCACAATGATGAAAATTGACATCCATCTTCTAATCTGGCATCGGCGAATAATACGAATAAGATACTCAAAGAAATGATCCCTGAACAATCCCAGAGGCCAAAAACCGTGGCTTTACCCCAGAACTTTGACAAGTATGTTGTAGAGCAATTTTTTGGCGAAACATCCTCTCTGCTCCGTTACCATTTCTTGGACAAATTAATTATTTTAATTACAGAATGGAAGCAGTAGAAGCTGAGCTGGTAGAATGAAGCGGCTGTGCATCATAATCAGACATAAGCCACATCAGATCGTTTATTTATAACAGAACAGAGTGTGCTTACAGGCCGAAACCACAGAGTCTCTCATTTACTATGTAGGTGACAGTTACAGGGGTGGGGGGTTCTGGGTGGTGCACCTGCTCTGCCAAGCAGCTACACAAAGGTGGATACACACAAACACACACACACACTGTATAACCACATACAAACACATGAAAGGTAGAATCATACAATACCTCCACATTTACACGCAAACACACGCAAACACACACCAGTCAGAGAGCACAAATACACTCATTCACATTCACACACAGCGCACATGCACAAATATGCATGTATCCTCATACAAACACATGAAAGCTAGCATCACACACTGATACAAAGACAGACAAATTAAACAGACACACACATACACACATTGAAATATTCACACAAGTTTGCATGGGTTCGTTTAGACAACACACACACACACACACACACACTAAATACATACACATAAACTCGAAAGCCAGTGACACACACTCAGGTACAGACAGAATTTAACCACATAAAAACACATGCATAAAGAAGCTTACATCACACACTCAGAGACTGACACACTATCCTGCGAACGTGCACAAAAACACACACCACCACAAACGTGCACACACACACACACACACACACACACACAGACCAAATAATCATTAAAACACATATGTGCACATGAAGATAAACACAAAAACACATATTAATGAAACACATACAAGCATTCACACAACACAACAAGGTACATGTACACATTAAACATATGTGTACTGTAAGTGCAGGTCCACATTTAGACAGTTTTACACATAAACACAGACACATCTTTTAAATGCTAGATCAGTACTGTGGTTTTCTGTATGTGTGTGTGTGTGTGTGTGTGTGTGTGTGTGTGTGTGCGCGTGTGTGTGTGTGTGTGTGTGTGTGTGTGTGTGTGTGTGTGTGTGTGTGTGTGTGTGTGTGTGTGTGTGTGTGTGTGTGTGTGTTTGTGTGTGGGCAGATTAATCTAGTGGGGTCGCTGAGATGACACTAATCCCTTCGCTGATTATCTAGAGCATAACATCACTCTAATCTGATGGTGGGGGGGTTAAGAAAGACAGACAAGGTTAGAGAGGGGGAGAGCGAGCGAGCAAGAGGAGAGAGAGAGAGAGGCTGTGCTCACACTCAACATGTTCAGGTTGGGTTCATTAAACTGTTTCTCTATTCTCTATTCTTTTATCTCGAGTTCATTTCAGGTGAGAATCTCAAGTCTCAAACCTGCAGAATAATCTGAACTAATTACAGTCCATCAAACAAAATTCAAAGGATTATGGGGCGAAGACAAATGAAGTGCGTCGTGTTTGGAACAGCTTCACAGAACAGAAGAAAGTCAAGACTGGTGCTTGTGCTCAGATGTTTCTCTAAGTGTTCGTTGATGTTCAGCTCGTGTTGCCAAAACTGTGATAAACACCATATTAAACCCAGTATACAGTTTGACTCGTTTGATCGTTTTGTTAATGAATTTTCACAAAGTGCATCAGGGTTAGTAACCCAGTAGTGCAGGTGCTACTCGGAGCTGTGTCAGCTCCACAGTCTTCTTCACATTATATACTAATAACAGCACATGTAGATAAACTGGTAACCACTTCATTAAAAGTTCCAGGACAATTTCATTATTATTCTGAAACAAAGACGTTTGTACACTGTTGTCATGCTAACCACCCTGTCCTAAAATGTAAAAAAAAAAAAAAGTTTATGACCGTAAAGATATTTTCTTTTCATGATCAACCAAATTACTTTTGTATGCTTTCCAAAAAAATTGTAATCCTCCTGTCAATCAGTATAAAAAGTGTATCAATAATGTATGTGTCAATCTGACCCCCCATCCAACCACCTTACAATTAAACTGACTAGACTAGAAAATTATTTTGTAACACCTTATACCAATTTGGGACTTTACTGAAATACTCCGAAATAATCTGTTTTCAAATTGGACTGCCATGGAGGTAGGAAGGGGTGGGGGAAGTTACAATACAGCCCGACAGTAAAATGTCGGCACGGAAGACACCTTGTATTTGGGTACGTTATGGGTTTTACCCGCCATGCGAAAGATGAAGCTAAGGTCATGACACTACCAATCTGAAAACAAATATATAGCATTTATAAAAGAGTATCAACATCTTATTTTAGATATTAAAAGATTACACTAGGGGCGCCTTGGTAGCTAACTTGGTAGAGCACACGTCCCATGTACAGGGTTCAAGTCTGACCTGTGGCCCTTTGCTGCATGTCAGTCCCCTGCTCTCTCATCACGTTTCCTGTCACCTCTCTGAACTGTCCTGTCAAATTGTACTCAGTCATTGATTCCATCCACCTCCGCCTGATTTTTTTTCATCAAGATTAATACATTTTCCCTGAGAAATTAACGAAAATGTCGGAAAACACAAATCTCGCAATGTTAAAGAAAGTGAGAAACAATTCCTGGATCTGATACTTTATCCTGTCCTGCACCAGCAGAGACCCAGCCTCCATCTAAGTTTTGTTGAAATCCGTTCATTAGTTGTTTGTGTAATCCT
This sequence comes from Pagrus pagrus, assembly GCF_965226575.1. Taxonomy (NCBI): domain Eukaryota; kingdom Metazoa; phylum Chordata; class Actinopteri; order Spariformes; family Sparidae; genus Pagrus; species Pagrus pagrus. The sequence goes on from NC_140203.1 coordinate 23,524,160, forward strand.
GCTGACAAACCAACCAACAAAAAACTGGACACATTCTGACCAGATGTTGAGCCATCTTACAGCTGCACTACAAAGACACAACTTTGTAACCCTCAATACAGTTCAGGACCTAATACTCCTCTTTACTGCTGATAGTCCTGGATGCTTCCAGTTGAAACATGTGTTAAAGCAGTTGTGCACTGCGAGCCAAGTATGTTTTCCAAAAACGAACTAACTCACTGATGTGGCTAACATTCGTAGGGTAAACTTTCCTTCAAAGAGTGCACAGAAGATGAGACCATCCCAAATGGGGCAAGTAACACTGTGGTGAACACCCCTAAAACAAGCAAAGAATCTATCAACAGCGTAACACCCTAGGAGCTACAAATTCAAAAAGATCTAGGCAGCCTTAGCCATCACCTTGGGATGCCAGAACAAGAAACCAACAACTGTCTATCAACCACCATGCAAACACATAGCAATCACTCAGAAACACCTTAGCATGTAATGCACAACCAACCATTTATGAACCATCACCAACAAGTGAGTGACTTTAGTCTAAGTGACCCTTAGTTACATTGCAGCTTGAGGCCGTCAACACTGGAGAGAGTCAAGTCTGTGTACAAAGTCAAAGCTTAATGACTTTTTCCTCATGACCATTTGTGTTCCAACATTTGTGGAAAGAAGTAAGGTCGAGGTTAGAACTGGGTAATGCACCATCACTGATATTAGTGAAAGCTCTGTGGGGTGGTATTGATACTGAAACACTACATTTCCCATCAGGACACACAAAAAGCCAACAGACATAGAAGACAATCTGATTTTACCAGATCAGAACAGTCATGGGTAGAAAGTAAAAAGGATGTTTTTTACAACTCTGTTGGTAATAGTGGAACTGTGTGTGTGTGTGTGTGTGTGTGTGTGTTCCATATCCCTGGCTGTCTCTGTCTCTTAGTGTTATCATTATCAAAGTAAATTGCGGCTCCCGTGTGCCAGATGAAGAATACAATATTTCCATTTCTGACTCTGCGTCGTCTCTTCTCTCTCTGCCTCTGCAGCTACATACCATAATCACAACACTGTCACAACACATCGCGGACACAATGGATCACTCCAGCATAGAACCCCAAACCCTAGAGTTTTACATTTCTTTTCTTTTGTTTCATTTTATTCATTATATATTTCTCCCTTATTCGACTCGGTGTGCATTCACGATTAACTGAACAATCTAAAGAATTAGCGCCATTATTATTAATGGTTCAAATGGATTTTGAATCTATTTCATTTCATGTTGTTTAGTTTTTCAGCTGATTTAAGTAACAAATGGACACTTTCAGAGAGAATCTCATTTGTTCACACGTGTTTGATCCTAACGCATTTACACAAATAACACCTTTATAACAGAGAATATATCCATATGTGGATATTATATTGTGATACAGCATGAGTGTTGTCTTTTCCTGGTTTTAAAGGTGCATTACAGTAAGGGGATGTCATTTTCTCAACTTGCTAGACAGTTCTACTTGTTCTAATACTTGGCTTTACACACTTCTCAATGTGTTGATATTTTGTGAAAGTACCAATAGTTAACCTCGACAATATTTTGTCAAAAACATTGTGACTGTGATTTCAAAATGTCAAAATATATACCGTGTATTCCAATACAGCTTTAAAAAGTTGCAATATTATATTCAGGCCATATCGCCCTGCCCTGGGACAAACCTTTTTAGTGGTCTGTGGCAGCTTGTGGTGGTTACATCAAGTTATAAGCTATGAGCCAATAAAACACAAATGTGATAAGGAAAGGTCTTAAAACTTAAAAAAATAAATAAATATGGTTCCTATGAATGGAAATCTACAACATCACAAAATCATAGTTTAGACAACAGTGTGCTTTGCAGCAACAGTTTAGGAAGAGAAAAGTCAGACTTTTTTTTAAGATTGACGTGAAAGAGTTTGATTGGCCTGCATATAGCCCTCACCTCAGCCTTGGGTGACCAAATCCCAACAGACCAAATGTGGGACAGAGAGTATGTTTGAATGGGACAAAGTGGAACACGTGGAACACTAATGCTGAGAAGAATTTGGATAAGATATCTAGTTATCTTAAAAATAAACATTGGAGCTCACCCTTAGCTCATAACATATCCTTAGCCCTCTTGTTTATTCAGAAGCCTGCTGCTTTTGTAAGACCAGGTGACATTTTTCTTTCTAACTGGGAGTGCTGCACAGCGTGGTAAATGCTAGTTATTTCAGTTGCTGCTGCCTTATTGTCAGCTGCTGTTAACTGACGGGTTAACCTGCGCTCTACCAGCGTGTTCCCAGTTTGACTGACATCGCTGTGAAGAAAGAAGCCCTCCCTTCTTTCTTCGCAGCCATTGGATAGAAGTCAGTTTTGAGAAAGCATCTGTCCTGCAGTGGTTCGACTTTTGAAACTACAACCAGTCAAAATGTGGGCCATCGTCTCTGTATGTAGGACGTGGGACAAGGGACAAAAAAATTGTTGTACAGTCCCACACAAAGCGAGACACCTAGTCACCCTACCTCAACCCATGCTGCCCATGCTCACTGAGTGCACAAGAGCAGCATATCAATGCTCATAGTTATGAAATGACACTTAAATGTGAAGGTGTCCACACATTTTGGCCGAAAACTTCATATACAAATATAGTCCCATGCGGCTGGTAGTCGGTGCATCTAGAAAACACACATCTAAGGGGCCTACAACCTGGAAAATCCATCAAACACACAAGCGTGATCTCTTTCTGGCTTCAAAATGAAATGTCTAAGATCTAATGTTTCCCAAGAGAAAGAGTGAGCACATTATAAACTAACAAATGAGAGAGGGAGCAAGAGACAGAAAGAGAGCAGGTAGAGTCAGATAGCTGAGAGCTGACATCTTCCATATTTGATGCATCCAGTCAAAGGTAATTAAGCTCTGTGTGTGTGTGTGTGTGTGTGTGTGTGTGTGTGTGTGTGTGTGTGTGTGTGTGTGTGTGTGTGCATGTCCGTGTGTGTGAATACATCTGCATGTGTGTGTTTTGGTGATTATATGTCTGTGTGACTGAGTGTGTGTGTGTGTGTGTGTGTGTGTGTGTGTATAGTGTGTGTGAGGGAGTGAGTGAGTGTGTGTGTGAGAGAGAGAGAGAGAGGCAGATTATCTGTGTCAGTGGCCATTTGCTCACAACTGGCGCCACAGTGAAGAGAGCCAGAGGCAGAGAGCATCATGGGTAAATGAGCACACACTGCTGAGCGTTTTCCACACAGCGGACCGAGAGAGAGAGAGAGAGAGAGAGAGAGAGAGAGAAATTGCATGCCAGATGACCTGTCTCCTCCAGTGTACGAGAGTGTTTCACACACACACACACACACATACACATACACACATACACACATACACACAACACACCATCAGATCCAAACCCAACATAGCAGTTGACCCAAAGTTGATGGAAAGAAAGAAGTGCATCGTAAAATAATAACAACAAACACTCACATACACAAGCACACACATACACACACACTCAGCCTGTTGTGTACCTGTTAGCCTGGAGTTGGTGTACGGAGGTGAGAGGCTGTCATGTGATGCCATGTACTGAGACCCATCTGCATAACTCTGGAGGAAGAGACAGACATATGGGATGGACAATTATAGTTACTTATTGTATGTAGCTGTCATACAATAAGCAGCAGAAGTAGCTGTGATCATAGGAATACCTGTCATGGAAGAGACAACAGTATATTAGAAGTAGCACTATTTGTAGTAACTAAAATTAGCACTAGCAGTAGCAGAGACGCTGCTAGATGACTTGATCTAAGTCTTTTGATTAAGACAATCAGAGTCATATTTATATTTGTATTTTCCTTCTTGTTACATAACTGTTCTGGCTGGTTCATAACTAGCTAACAGCTAAGCTTAGCATATAAACTGTAAGAACATAAGATATAACAAGATATAATGTGTTATTATTTGCACTACAAAGAAACGCATTACTGTAACAAACTATTTGAGAGACTCCTTCTCATGAGGTCTAACCACCTCTTTTAGTGATAAACACATGACTGAACCTCAAATAAACTGGATTAGTCGACAATAAAGTAATTTGGTGAGCGAGCTCCTTGAGTGAGTTTGTTGGAGTGTGTTCGGCCTGTCGAGTGCAGTTCATATGCCATTTAAACATGTTTTTCCTTTAAAGTGTGTTGTCATCTAATGGTGTCAGGAAGCCCAGTATTATTTTATTTATTGATATATCATTTTGAGGCAATTAATATTTGTACTAGGCACTGTTTGGAAGGCCAACCTCCTTTTTTATATTGTTTTACATATTGATGTATTTTCTTTTTAGGCAGCCTACTGTGCACAACATTTTGCACAAGTGCTCTTTGGGCTGGTTTTTACCAAATTTGCTGTCGGCTTTGTGGCTTTATGTCATTAAATAGCATAAAGGAAGATAAGATCTTTCTTTTGTGTATGTCAAAAATAATAAGCAATGTGTAATACATCAGATGTCAAACAGTTTATTGGGGCTTTTAGAGCTTTATGAGAGACAATACTGCAGAGAGACAGGAAATGAGGGAGAGAGATGGAACAAAGGTGCCCAGGCAGACTTGAACCCACCACCACCACAGATGTTGTAAAACAAGTTCGGAGTTTAAATTGATGGTTGTTAGATCTGCACTATAAAAACTGATAACACTGCCAGGGAAAATACTTCTTTCTCTGGGCGTCATGCTGGTCAAGGAGCTATGATGCACACCACTTAAACCGCAACGATTTATGTTGCGTGCATGTTGATGTTGAAAATATGGAAATGCATCCATCTCTGCAACAGTTTTCCTCCAAAGTCTCCTCACAAGTTAGTTGCGGTATTAATAATAACAGCAGATAGGAGTACTTCTAATGGTTACATTAAGAATGCTAAAAGCAATTGCATTTAACAATAATAGTCAAAGTTAAAGTCAAAATGATTATTGTTGTGTTAATGTCGTTAGTTACCTTAGAAGAACGACTTCCACTTGTCCATGGCCCTGCGCCCGTTCTCTCCTCCATATCTATACGAGAAAGAGAGAGAGACAGGGATTTAGATGACAGAATAAAACATAGCAATACGATTCAGGAAGATATAACAGAATGTTAATAATCTGAACGGAAAAGTACAGTTTCGGAGGGTAAAACTGGAGAAGGAAAGGAAAAATACAATTTGGAAAAACCCACAAAATCCAATCCCTTCATATATTGCGGTGAGTCAGGATGTGCACATAAATATTGTTATTGCTTTAATCATCATGATTAAAAATAAATCCAGCAAGCAGATAAATGATGAACAAGAGCTCGTTTCAGATTTCAATGACAAAATGAAAAATCTATACCACATTTTTTTGTTTACTTGTGCTTCAAACCAGTGTTTTCATTTCATCAGTTTACTCAGCGGCTGCGTTAGTGAACATCTTAAGTCCTCAGATCCACATTTTAATCACTCACGTAATCATGTGAGTGATCATCACTCTCATCACATCACTTCCAACACTACATACAGTATGATATTACTGTACACTGTCTATAATCAACTACAGCAACGCAAATCATCCTCTCTCCATGCTCCATGTCATTAAACATTATTGATTATGATAGTAGAGCCTTTAATGTGTCTCTGTAAAATGTAATGGTCCTTTAAGCCTCCTGCAGACCACTAATCCCCGCTGCCATCACACTAGATCCATGGTGTTATCTGTCAAAGGTCACAGGTGACCTGATAACTGCACTAGAGGAAAAGTCAGTGGGTCAAGAAATTATAGGTCATCCTGAGGGGAACGCGAATGTACCAACATTCATGGCTATCTTTTCAATAGTTATTGACATATTTCACCAAAAACCAAAAGAATCAACCTCATGGTGGCGCTAGAGGGCAAGTCAGGGGATTACAAACGCCATCATCGCAGTCCATTTAATAGTCGTTAAGATATTTACTATACATCTGGACCAAAGTGGTGGATTGACAAGATTCGCCCATAACTAACAATAGCAATACAATAATATTGTTCACCACCATCTTACAGATTTAAAATGACAAAATACAAAATGTGTGACTTTGACACACACCAGCTGTTTACATCTTGTCTCCTACCAACAACAACCAGGCATCTTTTCCAAACCAAAAGTATTTGGTTTTAGTTGTCTAAACGTAACCAAACTTTAACCGTAGTGGTGGCTCATCAGAAAAAAGCCATATGAATCATTTTTGTGACGACCATTTGACATCGACGGACAATCTGTTGTGTTGTTTAAATGTGAGGACTTGAAGGAAAAGAAAAACGCACAGAGGCTGAGACACTGACATCAACCGACAGCTACATGACAGGTAGACCAGTTCATCCAGGTTGACTCAAATGTGCAAGCTCTTGCTTACACAGCTCTTGCTTACAGTACACACACATACACACGCACACACACGAACACACACACATACACACACAGTTCTTTCATGCATTGTAGTGCACAAATCTCTCCTCAATAGGCTCTCCATTATGTCAGTGTGTGTATAGTGAGCAGCTTACATTCATTGTCGAGTCATTTGGATTGTCAGCTTATCTGCGTTTGAGTGTGTGTGCGTGTGTGTGCATGTGTGCGAGTGTGTGTGCGTGTGTGTGTGTGTGTGTGTGTGAGTGTGTGCGAGTGTTGTAGGCCAATAGAAATAAAGTGGTTCAGTTACAAAGAAGCCTTTTGAAGCAACACAGGAAGTCAGTACCTCAACAAATGTATGTTTGGGTTACCTGTACGTAATACATAATAGGGATAGAGAAGAGAAGAGAAGAGAAGAGAAGAGAAGAGAAGAGAAGAGGGAACATTGGGCACAATCACTTGATGGAAAATTGGCTTTAGGGAACATACAGTACATTTGATCAACAGTAACGCATATTCAACACTCATTTGGATTGAGGGAATGTTTATCCACTGACTAGATATATTTTTTTGAAACAGACAATTTGATTGTTTGAGTTTAAGAAACACACACCTGAAGAGTCTGATTTAGAGAAACACACACATGTTCAGTTTGATTTTGGGAACACATACATAATCAGTTTGATTTTGGGAACACATACTTGATCAGTTTGATTTTGGGAACACATACTTGATCAGTTTGATTTTGGGAACACGTGTTTGATCAGTTTGATTTTGGGAACACGTTTGATCAGTTTGATTTTGGGAACACATGTTTGATCAGTTTGATTTGGAGAACAAACACATTATCATTACATTTTTGGGACGGATGCTTGATTGTAAAGTTTTCGAGAACACAGTATTGATCAGTCTTATTTGTGGAACACACACTTGATCAGATGGATTTAAGATACACACATTTGAGTGTTTGGAGTTAGGGAACACACTCTTGATCTTGAAAACACAAATAATCAGTTGGATTTAGGGAACATACATGTCATTTTTTGGATTTATGGAAAACACACTTGGTTGTTTGAATTAACACCCAGTGTGTGTTCCCTTCCCTGGATTTATGGAACAAATGTGATGATTGTGCACAATAACAATACTTATTAAAAGCAACCGTGTAATGAATTAATGCATGACTCTTTATTATCACAGTATCACTATCAAAGATTTGTTTTCACCAGTCTTCAGTGTGCGACCCTTCAAGCTGATCAGTGTGTTCTAATACTATTTTACAAGAATATTCAGCTGGTAATTGTGCCAGTTATGTACTACATGATTCTCCATCACACAGTTGGACACAGTTTTTTATGTTTTCAAACTTTGACAACATATACGTTTTTGTCCAGCAAAAGAAAAGTCTGTTTGGAAACACGTTAGGAGAAGACAAGGGATGAAAATTACAGAAAAAAAAAAAGTAGAGCAGGAGAGTTTGATGATAGCTAGTCCAGATGCAGGAGAAGTGGAGGTGAAGATGGGGAGGAAGAGGATGGGGTAGACAGCAATTAAAGAAAGCATCCTTCAGCATTGAAAAATAAGAGACGGAGGGAGATTGGATGAGAGTGAGGAGAGGAAGAGGGGGAGAGAGGAATACAAGTTGGTGTGCAGGAGTTGAAAGATGTGGAGGAGGAGGAGAGAAGGAGGCATCCATGTGTCCTGCACCTGATAAGGCCTCCGATTGAGGGCTATAAATTACACCACAGAGAGAGAGAGAGAGAGAGAGGGAGAGAGGGAGAGAGAGAGCGAGAGAAAGAGAGAGGGAGAGAGACAGAGAGGGAGAGAGAGAGAATTTACACACAAGCAGGAAAACTCACACAAAAGCACACATACATACCTCTCTCTCTCTCTCTCTCTCTCTCTCTCTCTCTCTCTCTGTCTCTCTTTCTCTCTCTCTCACGCAGACACACACACACACACACACACACACACACACACACACACACACACACACACATTCAAACACACACACACCCTCAGCGCAGGTCATCTATCATCAGTTAATGAACTTAGACTGACAGACAGCTCCATGTCTCTCACACTGATCCTATTAAGACCTGCTTGACACAAAACAGACTCCTATTAATACAGTTAGCCTCTGTGTGTGAGTGTGTGTGTGTGTGTGTGTGTGTGTGTGTGGGTGTGTGTGTGTGTGTGTGTGTGATCAGTGAGGACAAAACCAGGCCTGTAACCGAGTATGACCATTGAGCCACTCATATTATTTAAAATGAGAAATTGTTTGTCTGTGCGTGGGACACCAAACATCGTCAAGCTTGCCTTCGAGGAAAGAAATCACCAAGGATATGTGTTATATTTGATATTCTGCATGAAAAGTGCAGTAAAAAAAATGACACAAATCACGAGGTTGTTTTTGCGTGTGTGTTATGTTTTAAAAAGCAATGAAATTATAATGCAGAAAAAGATGCTTGGGCTAATGTGATTTTGTGCGGTAAAGTACATTGTTAAAGTGGTCACATTATGCTTTTGGGGTTTTTCTCTTTCTTTTGTTGTGTTATGTAGCATTTTTGTGCATGTAAAAGCTCTGCAACGCCAAAGGGAGTTACTGTCCCCACAGAAAACATTTCTCCTGCACTGCCTGAAACGCCTGGTTTGGAGTCGAGCCTTTACTTCTGTAACTTATGTTCATCACTATGTCACAGCCGTTATATAAATATATATATTTATACATATATTATAAACTGTATATGGCTGTAGCGGTGTTGTTTTGGATCACACTACCTTGCCCAGCATTACCCGCCCTACTCTCCTTCTGATTGGCTACATCCTGCCCCTTAAGTCATGCACATGTGCAACTCTCAAAGATTGAGGAGAGATGTCTCACTCCATAGCTAAAACGGAGCGTTCAAGACACAGTGTGAAAAGGGATGCTGAAGCAATGCACCATACTAGAAAAATAATGTGCTTTTTTGAAAAATAAAGTATGTAAGCCTATTCTACTATGACACCCTAATAAAAGTAAACCTGAAAATTAGCATAATCTGACCTCTTTAAACTGTGAGATATCCTGCTTCCATAAGATATCTATGTTGTCACAAGTGTTTGATCACATTTGGGGGATAATTGCAAAAAAATGTGTGTATATCAGCCGATATATGGATATCAGAATTTTTCTTCCCCCAATATAAGCATCAGTACGGCCCCAAAAATTAAGAATTGATCGGACTCCATCTGAAACCTGTCTTTTCAAATGAGTCTAACTGACAACTTTTCTCTGCAAGCTGAACAAATAACTTCAGGTTCATAACTGACTAATACATCCATCTGAAATCAGCCCTGCATTGGCTGGTGGAAAATGTTTGAGAGATCATGTTATGTGCAACAGATATTCACCATGTTTTCAACAAAAATGTTGTGTAACTGAAGGCCACAAAAGCAGACGGACAGACAGAAACACACACACACACACACAAACACACACACACACGTGTTGATGATGATAATAAATGGTTTCTGATTGACAGAAATGAGGACAGTGGTCGTGCTGCGAGAACATCAAGCGTGTGTGTGTGTGTGTGTGTGTGTGTGCGTGTGTGTGTGTGTGTGTGTGTGTGTGTGCACCTGTGTGAGCTCTATAGCCCCACTGTTCTCATCTGGTCTCCTACCAAACTATAATTAACTGTAGGCCTGCCCCATCCCCCAACACACACAAACACACACATGCACACGTCAAATAGCAGTATGTGTGTGTGTCAGAGCTTTTTAGGCATTTTTGAATTCTTCAAATCAAACACACTCATTAAAACATTTCCTGTTAACTGAAATGTTCCTGAAAATAAAACCAAATAAATGTTTTATTCGTTGTTTGAAGGAAAATTATCATCACAAATCGACATATGGGTCTCAACTATTTATAAAGATTCCATGAAACACAGCAGATGAATCACAGTGATGGTTAAAAAATATAAAGAGCTCTGTGTGAATAGTAGTAAAAACATTTTGTCTCTACACAAGATGAAAAAGAGACACTAGTGGTTTCTAACCTTCATATTTACTGAAGATACTCTGAAGACTCTTTTTCAGCCAAACTCTGCTGTGTAATCAAACACTTTTACACCTTCCCAACTGGGAACATTTCAGACACTACATCTCCCATGGAAACGACTGCAGACATAATGAGTGGAAAACAGCCTTGAAGACAACATTCATTGGAATTCACTTGAATCTTAACTGAGCTTTACCTCCACATGAAAATCAAACAGTAAGCTGTCTGGCAAAATGCGATCTAAATGTCCTCTTTTTTGGTTATATAATTTTACCCCCTTGATGAGAGGTGTTTTCTTTGTTGTCCCTAATCTCTGCTATCTGATATAGCTTCAATAAAGTACTCTATCATAGATAACAGCCACCTAAATATGGATGATTTTTTTCATAAAGATCCACGCATTGATTCCTGAGAAATTAACAAAAATGTTCAAAAACATCATATCTCACCATGGTAAAGAAAGTGAGAAAAAAAAATCATCTGGATCTGTTCCTTTGTCAGGATCCTCAACAAAAGTTAACGGGGTCTATTCTTGATGGAGACCCACCCTCCATCCAAGTTTTGTGAAAATACGATTTTTACGTTTTTTCCTGCTGACAAACTAACCAACAAAAGTACAGTACAGATTAAGTACACTACTACTTAACCAGTTTAATGACTTCTCATTTCATAAACGACCATGTCTGAAGACACTTCCTGTGGTCGTGAAAAAGATGTTACTCTTTCAGAAGGGTCAAATAATTGGCCTGCATCAAGCAAAGAACTAAGGAGATAACTGAAACTACTCAAATTGGGTTAAGAACTGTCCAACACATTACTAAAACATGGAAGGATAGTGGTGAATTGCAGAACACTTTAATGTCTGGTGAAATCAAATCATAAAAACTCAACAGTTGAACTCAGGGCTATATTTAAATCTGATAGTTGTTAGAAACGTTGATTTTTTCAGTCTCAGTCCCAACCTGTCAAAAACTGACGCTTTGGGATTGCAGGACGGGTCGGCCACCTTCCAAAATTGTCAGTTTTTGACGCATTGGGACTGAGACTCAAAAATCAACTTTTCTTACAAATAGCACCTTTAATAGTGAAAGTAAGAGCATTTCCACACGCACAATGCGAAGAGAACTCAAGAGATTGGGACTAAACAGCTGTGTAGCCTTAAGATGACCACTAATCAGTGAGGCTAATCTGAAAAAAAGGCTTCTGACCAGGTTTTTCCATCAATGGAAATTTTTCTTCTTCCCTGATGGCACGGCATATTCCAAGAAGACAATGTCATGATTCATCAGGCTCAAATTGTGAAAGAGTGGTTCAGGGAGCATGAGACATCATTTTTACACATGGATTGGCCACCACAGAGTCCAGACCTGAACCCCACTGAGAATCTTTGGGATGTGCTGGAGAAGACTTTTTACGCAGCGGCTTCAGTCTCCCGTCATCAATACAAGATCTTGGTGAAAAATTAATGCAACTCTGGACGTAAATAAATGTGACGCTGCATAACCTTATCAAAACAATGCAACGGTGAATGTGTACCGTAATCAAAGCTTAAGGCGGACCAACGAAGTATTAGTGTATGTGACTCTTTTTTGGCCGGGCAGTGTATAAAGGACAGGACAGCCTGCCCACACTGTGTGACCAAGCAGGAAGAGATGGTGACAAAATGAAAAGCAAAAGCTCTCATTCAAACTACCTGAGTGTCTGTTGAGTTGAGTGAAAATATTAAACCACAGAGTCCCAAAAGCATCAGACCTGACCACAAGATAAACACTATCAGAGCAGAGAAACACACTCTCCCTTCTCTGCTTTTCAAGAGAAGAGAAGAGAAGAGAAGAGAAGAAAAATAAAAGGAGATGAGATGAACTTAAGGAGGGATGACATAAGTAGTGAAAAAATGAAATAAGAGGAGGAAAAAAGGACGCAGAGAAGAGATGAAACAATGAGAGGATGAAATGATGAAGAGGAATAAAGAAAAGAGGAGAAAACAAGAGAGAGGTTGTTGAGTATGACCAATAGTACACATTCATAAATGTCCTGAACTGTTTCAAGACAAAGGACGACACACTGTCGGAAATGAGAGAAACATGGAGGACGACAGAGACACAACGATTTAATTCAGTCATTTTATATAATGCAGAGAGGAGCTTCTTGTACTTTCACTGAACTACATTCATGTTATTATCCGGGGTAATCACACACACACACACACACACACACACTCACAAACACACACACACAGAAACACACACACACACACTAAAATGAGAGTAAGAATTAAGAGTCAGATTACGTCTCTGTATCTTCGCCTTTAAAGCTGCTTAAACTGTCTAACACCCACAATCCCACTGTGTGTGTGTGTGTGTGTGTGTGTGTGTGTGTGTGTGTGTGTGTGTGTGTGTGTGCGTGTGTGTGAGTGCGTGGCTGGACAAGCGGAGGAAGTGATGTAATGATTCAGGAAGTTGCCCATGTCCTGTTTTGTTACATGATTCGTGCTCTCTCTCTTCGTCCCCTTCTTTCCTTTTTCTTGCTTTGCTTTTTTCTTTCCTCCTCCTCTCTCCTCTCCTTCTACTATATCCCTCTCTTTTCTTTCCATACTTTTTTCACATCTTCCTTCACTATTCCTTCCTCTTTTTGGAAATGTCCTCCTTCCCTTCTCTATGTCTCTCTCCGTCTCTACCTCCATATCTTTTCTTATTGGTGTTTGTTCTTTCTTTCTCTTAATTTCTTCTTCGTTTGGTCCTCTTTTTCCAGCCTCCTTTATTTCAATCTTTGCTTCCTTCTGTTCAATTTTACTTCCCTTCCTTTTTTTACTCCTTTGCTGTCTCCTTTTGCTGTTCTTTCCTTTGCTCCTCCTCTCTTGTTCCTTTCCTCCCTCCCTTTATTACTGTCTCCCTCACTTTCTTCTCCTTCTCCACATCTCATTTTCTCTCCTTCCTCTTTGACCATTCTGTCTTCACTCCTTCCTTTCCTGATCCATTTCCTCTCCTCCTTTTCCTCTTACATCCCCTTCCCTCAAACCTTGTCTTCCATTTCTCCCTCTCTTCTCCTTCTTTCCTCTCCTCCTCTTCCATCTCTTTCTGACCCTCCTCCAGTGTTGCTGGTTTGAATCCAGGGACCAACAGAGAAAACCTCTGAACTTGCCCGAGGAGCCTTTGAGCAAGGCACGGCAGCAGACGGCATCCCCATCTGAACCTTGATACACAAAGCTCTCCTCCCTCTCCGTCTCCGTGGTTACGGAGCTCTGATCGAGAGGACAGTTGGAGATGCCACATCGATTGACATCTTGTTACCATAGTAACGGGGAGAGAGAGGACAGGAATGACCATCATAAAGCAGAAAAAACATTTGTATGATACAATAATAGATTTGAATGGATAGAGGACAAAGGTCTGTATCTGTTATTGATTTGTGATTCAGTTGTTTTTTGTTTTCTTTAAAGACCCAATGATCATAAAAATCCCTTAAAAGGTAAACAAGCAAAACTGAGCTTTCATCATGAAAAATCTACTTTGTTTCCGTGACTGAATCATGATATGATCAGTGACCAATAACCACAGTCATTAATATCAACAGTCTTTCTAAAGGTCTAAAGGTCACAAATGACTAAGAGTGAATTACAAATGAGTGGGTTTGAGTTTAGGGGGAGGAAAAAGTTTTTTATCACATCATTTATATTTATCACACAGGTTAACCTCCTCCAACAGTGAATAAAACAGACCCTAACCCTAACCCTTCATTATAATATAATATAAAACAGATTTTATATTATATTATAAACTAGCATTTTCCAGAAATTCCACCAAATATGCAGCCCCGTCTCCTAAAAAGTCCTTCAAGTTTAATTTCACCATGTTTAACCAATGAAATGATGAAACTGCTTTGTAGGAAATATAATGTCCAAATTATGTTCATCATCTAGATAAAAAGGAAACTCTTCTGTTGGACATGCCAGCAAAATGATTGGTTTGAAATGGTTTGTTTTCTCTCCTTGGAAAATAAAGGCTGTTATTGGGTACATATTAAGTCCACCCCATGCCCTAGAAATTATGCTTAGATGCTACTAATTTGTTTTGTCTAATATGTTTCATGGGAAATGTAAAATGTATTTTCTTTTGGTAGAATTGCAATGTTCTTGAACTGGTTTTAAGTCTCTGGAAGATGGATGATGTGGGTGGTTGGTGTACGAGGTGCAGAACACCAGAGACAGGAGGTCCAGGTGGCATTACATTTCCTTCTAAACATATTTGCTATTGCATACTAGTTATATCTAGAAGACTTGAAGCGGGAATCCAGAAGTGTTTACTATATTTTACAAAAACCCCTTGTGTCTTCACAGCCTAAATCAATCTAACTACACATGGGATGCAGGATGTGAACCCCATGCTACAGTATGTAGGGCTGGGTATAGAACCTAAATACCAAAATGCTGCCAAAATGTCTTGAAAGCTGTTAACAAAATCTTCATGACACATATGATCAGATTCATTGTTTATATATTCTTTGATCAGATAGTTCCTCATTCCAGAGCTGAGCCGTCAGCATCTTGGTTTTTAACTTAAAACCAAGATGTTTTTCCAAAACCTTACCGAGTAGTTTTCTTTCTGAAACCCAACCAATATTAATGAGGTAATGATACAAACTCAGAAATATGTATTTTTTCCACAAATGAATAAACAAGCTGTTCTCAGAGGAAAATAAGGTCCCAGGACACTGTTTGAAGCTAGAAAGGTGGCAGGGTCCGCCACATATAAGCAAAGTAAAACAGTATGAATTGTGTTGTCCATTAAGGTCAGTTTGTTTATTCAGTTTATTCAGTCAAATTTAAAAAAGTCTGTTTATTTCGTTTTTTTAGGTATAAAAATTCCTTTCTCTTCTGTTTAACATTTCTTCCCCAAAACTACACAGTGCTCCTTTAAAGAATCACTAACAGCCAATGTCACCTCTCTCGGGCGAGTACAGATGTTACTTGTGAATATTGCAATCATCATTTCTCCAAAACATATTTGGCAAAGTGAATTAGTTGCAAGAAATGCATGTATGGTTTTCTCAAACTCAAAAGCTTCGGGGGAAAATTTAAGGAGGAAATCGGGGTTCAAGAGGTTAATGAAGAGAATTTTGTTCGTCTGTCTCATGCACATTCAGTCAATGTGTCAGTGTGTCTGTCAGAAAATTATTTCTACACACGCACACATACACACACACACACACACACACACACATGCACACACATGCACACAGAGGCCAGCGTTTCCTGTCATTAGGCAGCAGAGCCGTTCTATAATTAGAACATCTGGACCCAAGTAAGTTTAGTGCCAGTGCCCTCACACAAACATGCAGCACGCATGCAAACACGCACGAGGACACACACACACACAAACACACAAACATGCACACACACACACACCAAAAAAATGCACATACTTTATATATCAGTCACTTTTGTCTTTTTTTCTACTGTTTTGTTCAAAAAAAGCACATTAAAGCAAGAAAACAAACAACAGCTTGGAGAGCTAATGGCACGCTAAATGAAGAGAGAATAGCTCATGTAGACAGAGACAGAGAGAAAGGGAGGGAGAGAGACAAAGTAAGAGAGAAAAAAACATTAGCAAGTTCAAACATGGTTTTCTTGAATCAGCCGCGTTATGCGTTTTTTTTAAAGGCAGCCGAGCTCAGAGCCTACAGAGGCCTTTCCAAAAGAGAGATTAATATTGATAATAAGAAGGCTGTTCCTTTTTGTTTTGTTTTTTTTCCATCTCTGTGGTGGAGGAAGAATAAGCGGCGCAGGCGATTCCTTTGACAAACCCCCTCGTCTCTCCACACAGGCCCATGTGAAGCTGAGCCAACTGTGGCTTAGATCTCTACACACCATCACAACCAGAGGAACAAAAGGAAACTCAAAAAAAAAGGAAAATAAATCTGTGTGCAAACTGGTCGGAAGCTAAAAAGCAGCAGAGTTAGCAAAACTTTTATAAAGACTAAGTGAGAACAATTCAGATGAAGGCACAGAGCCAAAGGCTGGCTGGAAACTAGTTGTAAGCAGAATGAAAAAAAAAAAGTAAAACAGGGTTTATTGAAGTGGTTACTGATTTAAGAGTGACATGACTGCAGAGTAATGACTGGAACATTTCATGTTTTCAGTAGCTTTATCAAAACTGTTGCAGCCTTCTACAAATGTGAATTAGTGTTACTTAGTACTTTCACCAGAAATGTTTATGTTTTAGATGCTAACATGTTGTCATTTCTCATTGAAGCACTTAAAGCCAGAACTTCACTACATATGTACACAATACTACATACAAGCCAAGCCAAGAAAATGTAATTCATTTTACTTAATACAATACTCAGTACAAATAAATGAGGGTAGTGTGATATACAGTAACTTCTCCTGAAGACCAATCATGATTCATTACCTAAGTAATACCAAAGTCAAGGAATATGCTCACTTCTGATTGGTTGGCTGGTGTCCATTAAAGGTGCAATATGTAAGAATTGGCCACCTGTTGAATTTATACTTTAAACAAATAGGGGTCAGCATTTCACCAAAGCAACTGCTAATTGCCACTAACTGTAGCTGCAGTTAGCTAGTTAGCTAAGTTAGCTGTGCAGCTATCAGTCAGGACTGGAAGCATGGAGAACGGGGGAGTGTTGGTGTTTACATCAGAATCATGAGAGCCTTGGACCGGGACCGGCCAGGGCTAGCTGGTTAGCATGCTAACCTTAGTGGGTATGTCTGCAACACAATACATAGACTTCATGAAGTCAAAACTGTTATTTTTTTCACATTCTGTTTACAATTTATTAATTTTTTAATGTTTTCGACAACAATTCTTACATATTGCACCTTTAAAGTCATATACCATACCTGGACCATAACATAGGACCTATTTTAATTTTACAGGCTACATGCCTCTCCTTACTAGTTTTATCTGATTGTAATTTCCCTTGGTTTTAAAAGGATGACATGACTTTGCAGGTCAGCTCTACTCCAACACAGAAGGTGGAGGTAATACACTTGAAGCTGTTGTAAATCATTAGAGGACGAATAAATTGTCCCAAAAAACCTAACCCAAAAAATGAACGAGTGGAATGGATTGACTGAAGGGGAGACAAAACTTGTGGTCGCCATTACGCTCAATCTCACTGCTCCCACCCACACGGGGCAGGCAACAGTTGGCTGATCAGGGATCTTATAACAGCTACAACAGAATGTTTTGCCTTCTGTGTGTATTGAAGCCGTAGTTTCTCACTTCAAGTTGCTTTGACATGACAAGTGGATAGATGACTAATCAGGAACAACACCACTACATGACTATTAGGTGGATCTGGTATTCTAATATCAAAGGAGTGTGTGGGTCAACTTACACCTGTCATTTCAAGTGTCTCATATACTTAGCCACACGTGTGCACCTGGGCCAATCACAAACCTTACAGTAGTGCACTTAAGCAGGTGAAACTAGCCTCTTATACCTGTGATAGTGGGAGCTGAAATCACTGTTACATTAGATGAAATAAGTGCACAAAGTTTACATTTTGAGAGCCTGTCAGCACAAAATATGTCTTAAAATTCTTGAACTAGTCCCCTGAGGAAAACACCTGCGTCATGCCTTCTTTTTTTCTGGATCCCCCCCCGAGCAGACACTGTGAACCAGCCACAGATGACAGTCTAACAGAGAGACAGGTGGAGGCAGCGAGACAGTCACGCAGACACAGACAGACAGTGTTTCGGATGAGTTTTTTGTTAAACTGAGTCTCTAGGTAGATTTCTGTTTGACAATTCAATTAGGGCTCCTTTCTCTCCGTCGAGGGTTTTGTGTTTGTTGGCTTTATAAAACTCTATCTCATAGACACCTGCCAGCTTAGAGGCTAATGCAAGCAGAGGGACGAGCGAGCATAATCATACAGAGAGAGAGAACGAGAGAGAGAGAGAGAGAGAGAGAGAGAGAGATACAGAGAGGAGGGGAGAGATTGTTGAAACTGGAGAAAGTCCAGCGGGTTGGATGAGGAGAAGCGAAATGGTCTCTCAACAAGTGCAGAGAAGCCTAGAAAGTAAATCAGGAAACAGTTGTGCTGCGATAAACAAGCTCAGAGAATTGTACCTTGACATCTGCTTTTAATTAGTGGGGAAAATTAAAAAAAACAGCTCTTCATCTTGTTTTCCTTTTTCCCTCTCTTTTCTTCTATCAGTAGTGGCAAAGTGGCTAATTCCTCCAACACCATCCCTCCATTTCTAAACACATGAGCACGTTGGACCCTCCATGCTACAGTACCTGTCTTAACTCCCCCTCTGTCCTTGATGACAGCGCAGGAACAAAAATCACCTATATTCCCATGGCGCTACACCGTTTTTGCCAAACGTTATAGCTCTTTTCTGAACCAATATTCTCCTGCAGGGCACATAGTTACACTGTGGGTGTGCTGAATGTGGGTCACTTCGTATGCTTGCTGGTTGATGCATCAAATCTGTGATGAATAGTTCAAATACACTTATTCGCGGGGTGCCCCACTATCTCAGTGGGTTGAGTGTGTGCCCCATGTACAGAGGCAGTGTTCTCACCACAGCAGCCCAGGGCTCCAATCAGACCTGTGGCCATGTCATCCTCCACGCTCTCATCCTGTTTACTGTCTATCTTCGGCTGAACTGTCAAAATAAAGACGTGATAAAGGGAAAAAAAAGGTACACTTACTCACTTTCTTTTTGAGAGTGAGTCAAGAAGAACGGTACTGCTATCACAACTTGATGTTTAATTCAGAGGTAGAAGCAAAAATCTTTTAGCTTAGCTTAGCATATAAGAGTATGGGGAAACAGCTAGCTTAGCAGTTTCCAAAGCACAAAAATGCATACGGTCCATACGCAAACAGACGTAAAACAGGTTGAGGTTTCATGGGTAGTTGTGTGGTGGACCTATTTGTCTCTGATGCAATGACTTCCAAGAGTCCGCAGGTAGTTACTGGTTGTCAAGAAATAGACAGTTGGAGGATATGTGGTATAAAGTTCATTGCCACAAGAGTCTTAAGCACAGTTTATGGTACACTGGACACTTGTGGTGAGTTTACCTTTCACCTGCACCAGTAGCACCTGTAGAATTTTGTCATGTCGGGGACACTGTCATATTTTGTCATGCAATGTGAACTGGTAGTCAAATAGAGATGAATATTATGCAGAATTTGAAATATACTTCGTATACACCGTTCGTATCACAGAGTAAAACTGTTCTGATCCACAAGTAAGTGGTGCTTATGCATCTTAAAGCTTTTCTACAACCTTCATTAAACAACATAAGCAGAAGAGGAGGAAGACACAATAAAACAAGTTGAAGAAGAAGTCACTGTGACCTACTCAAGAATTTATTTTATAAGCTTGCCCCCCTCAAAACATACGCAAATGTCTAATAGGATAAAATGATGAAGTTAAGACATTTTATATCTGAAAGGTCAAAGGTCAACTTCACTGTGACATAATATTCTGCAAAAAATGTTCTGCACATTATTCAACGCCACAGCTCAGCAACAGCAACTTGACTGGCAAACGGAGGGATACGACTGCACTGTGGAGATTCCAGTCAGCCCTGCAGGAAAGCTCCTGTTAGTAAGATAGTAATACTGATGCTTTGGGTTTCCAGACCCGTCAAATACTGATAATACTTTGGGATTGTAAGTCGGGCCATCCAAAAGCGTCAGCACTACAAGTTGGGAACGAGACTCAAGAATCAATGATCTTACCTAACAGGAGCTTTAAAACATGACTTCTGTGAGAGTGTATGTTTACTGTTTACTGCTTAATGCACTACAGGATGTACCAACTCAATCTCAAGTGGAACAAACTGTGACTATAGCTCCTTTCACATTTGAACTCCAGACAATATCCAGAGAATCAGATCAGGATATTGTCCATAGTTGCTTGTCATGTACACACATGTTGGACACACTCTATAGTTTGGACGAGGGGCAGCGCCCTGGAGGCTACAGACTGCTCCATAATGATGACTGTTTTTGCATGATATCAATACTACATGTATCTACAATATCAACAGAAGAGTGGAGAGTAATATACAGGTGAGGCAGAAAGATTACGAAGCAACTACACAAGCAGCAACACCCACTGTACAAAGAAAGCTGGAGCATTTTGTCCAGCAGCAGTGTCATCGGGCCGTAGGGAAGAGCGGGAGACCAAGCGGGGGAATATTCTGGGCAGATGTTTTGCGGAACTTTGACGATGAGCAGTTTAAATGCCATTTTAGCATGTCCCCGTGTACGTTTGAGTATGTGTTACAGCTGATTAAACCGGCACTGACACGGAAGATTACACGCCGCCGACACGCCCGCTCACTCACTGTGATTTCACTCTGGACAATTGTCTGCTCTGTTCACACATGTGGCTCCCCCGGACTCAGGACTAAGGAGCTGGCAGGGTAAAGTCCGGGGCAAATAATACAGACATTTGTGTTCACACACACAGCTCCTCCGGGTAAACTCTGGGTGAAGTAGTCATCTAGTAGGCACAAAAATCTATAGGTATGCCTCTGCAGAAGAATTTAGCAAATGTTTATGGTTTATGGTAGCTGGTGGGCGGCTGTGGCTCAGGGGTAGAGTCAGCATCTTGTTATCGGAAGGTCACTGGTTCGATTCCTCTGGTCTGCATGTCAAAGTGTCCTTGGGCAAGATACTGAACCCAAAACTGCTCCTGATGTGCTGATTGGGCTTGCCACTGCCATCAGTGTATAAATGTATGAACTACTGTAAGTCGCTTTGGACAAAAGCGTTTGCTAACCTGCTACCTTTTAACACTTTGACAAAATAGAACCAATTAAGCACATGTGACTAAATACGATGATAGCTGTGTCATTAAGTCACATTTTTGACAGATGTAATATAGCCTAATGCTGTTGAGGAGACCCCACAAATCAATAAGAATCCAATATACATACAGCATACAAAACTAAATATGACTGGTTATTATTACTGGAAGTAGAATCAGCAAAAAACCCTGTGACACTGACAGTCCTGAGAGCAGCAGGTTCGGTTTACCGCTAATGAAACTTTAACACGAGGCTCTAAGGTCAAATTTGTCACACTGTTCGTCCTGAATCACACCTTTATCTGATTTCATTAACACTAAAAACAACCTTTCCTCCTTGTACTCCTCTTCTCTTTCTTCTCCTCTCTCTCTCACCTCCCTGCCTCCCCTCGCCGCTCTTCCACCCCTCCTTCTCCCTTCATCCCCCCCCCCCTTTACTTTCTTTCTTCTTCCCTTTTATCTTCCGCCTCTCCTCGCTCTTTCATGGCGTCCTGTCGTCAAGTGTAAACATGACTGAGCGCTCGAGCCAGAGGGGTTCGACTCCTATCAGCTCTTCCTCTGCTCTCGTCCTCCAGTCACGCCCCTCCTGCTGATACCACTGAGGAGACGGCGAGGTTCACTCACTTCACTTCACAAAAATAAGAAATCAGCTGCTGGAAAAGGTGACAACTGCTTTTATGAGACAAACAGCAGCAAGGAGTCTGAAGAGGATCTGGTGCTTTTTTTAAAAGAAAAGCAGTGATCATTTAAAAAACCTTTACAGGCTGAAACCTCTGTTCTAGTGTTGAAAGATACATTTAATTACCCAGATATCACTACATGGAAGTGCATTTCGTACATGTTTTTTAGCCTCTTTTGGCTCATAGTTTTGGTTTAATTGCACTTTGACATACAGTAATGTAAATATTCCTTATTATTTCATCTCAGACTGAGTCAGGAGTTAGACTGGTCCAAAAAGAGCTAAAAAGGAAAAAAAAAAAAAGTGCTGTTCCTGCACTGGCTACCACAGTCTGACATGATAAATTTGTGTGTTGTGAATCTTTGCGGTTGGGATGGGATTAAAAATAGCCCCACACACTCACACCGCATGCACCTGTACAGGAAGGACCATGTGAATTAGTTATGTAGCAGTTGGTTTGTGGGGAAGTGAGAGCCGGGCTCAGGTGAATTCCATCAGCTCTGATCCAACCCACTAATAACAGATGACCACTGAAACCAACACAGAATTAGCAGCCATTTACTGAGAAATCAGTCACACAGTCACTCCGTGACGACAGAAACAACCCAGAACTTTCCACGGCAGCTGATTAAGACAAACATTGAACCTGTCTGTCTGACGCTCGGTGGTTTCTTGCTATTTTTACAAACATTTCCATCTTGTTGCTTACAGAAATAGGACAATTGAAGTTGAATGCTTGTGCTAAAATTTTCGTATCAGGTAATAAAAAATAATCAACTAATTAAGGTTTAAATAAATTTGATGCTTGCAAAAGGTTTGAGCTGTCTCCATGGTAACCAAGCATTATCTCAGCAACAGTTGCTATAGCATTTTTGTTTTTCTTGCATAGTCACCCTACTCCGCTTGCCTCTATCATATTCATGACATATGGGCTTTTTGGTCGTGGTACTCTACTAAAATGCTAAATACATAGTTTTTCAGGAGAAGGCTTGAAAAGCATTGAAGTTCAACTGAAGACACAAAAAAAGAGATTTTGGAGGGTTTGGGGATTGGTGGGACCCATGCCCACTGCCGAGAGCCTTTTTTCAGCTGTCCTGCTGTGTCCCCTGGGTGCCCTGGGAGTCCGCTGGACAACCAGAGCGAGGGCGGGAGGTCAGTGGGCCACGATGAATCACACCACAACTGTATGTTTAATGTCGGTCTGGTGTTAATAGGTTGTGTATGTGTTTTTCTTGCGGTTGGTTTGTTGAACAAACAGCTTTTGGCAGAGCTGATAGATTGTGAGCTGTAGTTTCCCTGGTAAACATGCCGACCTCTTCGGTTGCAGTGCCGAGGCTAGTTAAACAGAGTGGAGAAAGCGGGTATGTGCAGGCGAGATGAGCGCCATGGCAGCCCAGCTCCAGCCTGTCTGCACTGTCTAGCCCAGAGACACTCTGGCAGTGAAGAGCGACTCCAGAGGATGAGTAACCCTGAGAGGAGCAGCAGAAGACAGAGAAGGAGGCCAAAGAGGTTGGTGTGTTTACCGGGGGGACTACAGCTCATAACCCACCATGTCACATCGGCAAGAATAGTGGACATAACCAGAGCTACTGTGTGAGTTAACAGTTTGAGTCAAGCATAGTGAATGCAACCAACAAGGCAACCAACCGGAAGCAGAGTAGGAGTGGGCTTACAAGAAAAGCAGTGGGAGCCCTAATAATGTAAATGAGTGTTGACATGTTAGCAATTAGTCATAGGTCGCCCAACAAAAAGTACAGCTGAGGCTGGTAGAAATGTCATTAGTTCTGCAGATATTCAGTTGTAATCTAAACAACTGGACAAATTATGATGGCACTAGATGTAAAGTTAAGGGATCATTGACGTTTTTACAATTCAGGGGGAACATGGGTATTTATACCTAATTTCATGAAAAGCCCTTCAGTAGGCCAAAACAGTGTCATTGCCCACATTTTGGTCAATACAGGAGAATGCACCCTTGTTTGTTATTTTGTCAATCAGTAAATCCAAATCTGTGATACCTGAGTAGGTAGTGATTCAGTGTCCTGCTCACGGACTCTCTAATAGAAAGTAGATGGACGTTGATGGACACAGTCATCACCCATCACTGATCGTCAAATGATTTTTCCAAAAATGTTCACTAAAATCGGCATTGGAGAAGCTGCAACCAGAGAATATTTGACCATTTTTCCCCAGGATAAGTTTAATAAATTACCAAAGACTTCAATTCATTTTCAATGTATTAACTAATCGGTTAATTGTGAGATTGTTTCAGCTTTTATTTAGATGAGTCAGTTTTCATATCTGGAGGCTGTTTTCATCTTTGATCAGTGATGGAAGATGAAAACCAGTAAACACAAAGAAGAAAGAAAGACTGAGAGTAAGACTCGCTTTGTGTGGTTAACAAAGTACTAACACTGCTAATTTAGGCTACTGACACACACACACACACACACACACACACACACACACACACCCACACACACACACACTCACACACACACACACACACACACACACACACAGTGATTATAAGTGAGACTGAAACTAATGTGTTTGTCTGTTCCTCTCCTCCAGTAATTATTTAGAAGTCTGTCAACACAGACGCGAAGAGGAAAAAGCTGCACCTCCTCCTCACCTCTTCTCCTTCTCCAAAAGTATGTGGACACCCAACAGTACACCCATGTGTGGTTATTGAATATTTAGTTTTCAAAACAAACAGGCATATGACTGCAGGGAGTTGCTCCCATTCAGCCCCAAGAGCATTAGTGAGGTCCAACACTGTTGTTCAGTGATGAGATCTGGCTCACAGTCAGTGTTGCAGTTCATCCCAAAGGTGATGGATGGGGCTGAGGTCAGCACTCAGTGCCCGCCAGTCAAGTTCTTCGACACCAAACTGGGAAAACCATTTTTTTTTTTTTCAGAAAGCATTGTGCAAAGAGCATTGTCATGGTGGAACAGCAAAAGGTCAAACACAAACTGTTGCCATGCAGTCTATAATATCATTGTATGTTATATCATTAAGATTTCCCTTAAGTGTGTGGACACATAGTGCATATTCTTTGTAATGATACTGACATATATCTAGGCTTCTTAATATCTTCAGACTATTACAATACTCATTCCAGTAGCAGAAATAAGACAAATAAAAAACGAAAGAAACAGATTTGCTGTGTAAGATCAGTTACTTGAAGGTTGATAAAATAGAACTTCCTTTGTTTTGAGCTGAAAGGATTAACTGATTTTAATCATCAAATTATTTTTCAAGCCAAGATGTAGTTCCTTTGCTGCTTTCTATGTCTCATGTGACAGTATATATACTACCAGTGGTTGTTGGACTTAAGTTCAAGCATTTATCACTTTTTTGGGTCAATTTTAGACCAAATAATCAAAAATTGAGAAAATAATTGTCATATTAATTGATAACAAAAATAACTCACTCCTCAGTGTTTCATGTGTCTTTTATCATAAACATGACTCAACAACGTGTACTGACAGTATTTACAGCCAAGCTACAGCATTTAAATGACGCTTCATATCTCATGATTGTCTGATTTACCAGGAACTCATCAATCTTTAAAGTCCATTTTTAGAGTAAATTTCCACTCAGTCGCTTTACTGTCAGGAAAAAAATGTCAGTGTGTGACGCTGTCTCTATTTCCTGTTTTTGCTTGACGTGCCGCTTCACTGAACCTGCTGAGTCAAATCTTCAAATCTACAAAACTGCAACATCACAGAGAATGGAACATGATGTCTGGTGTATAACCATTTTACTGTTCCTGTCTTTCCTCATTTTTTTTAATATCTATTATAAAAGCTATTTCTGTAAGGCCCTTTATAAACTAAATGTTATTATTATTGCTATTTCCATTTACTGTATTCAGCTTGTCATATGTGGTATTTTAAGAAACGCGAGGAAGAGTTTAAATGATGATTACTTACGATTAAGTACTGAAGAGTTCACTGTTTATTATGGATTATTGAACAAAAGAGAAAGGGACAACCCCCCCTCTGTAAAAATGCAGTTTCCCTGTTTTCTCCCCTGACGAGGTTGTTACCAACGACGACCGTTAACACCGACTGGGGAGAGGTGCATCGTGGGATTGCCACCTGGATGGCACCTCCTTTTCTGGAAACAGGGAGTGAGAAGCCGCTAACGAGTTAGCATGTCTGCATGGGTGCAAGGCTGCAGGGACTCACACACACACACACACACACACACACACACACACAGTGAGACACATACTGACACACACGGAGTGTAAGCACAACATACACACACTAAGACACAAGCAGTGGAACGCACTCACACACACACACACACACACACACACACACACAGATATGGTACTGGAGACATTCTCTCGGTCTCTCTGCACTTGTTGATTAGATTTCTGCAGAAGAAGACTGTTCACTCGCTTCAGAGCAACAACAACCGCTGCATTCAGGGCCCTTTCAAAAGTCAGCTGAGTCTCATATTTACACTCTGATGCTTTAGAAATATGTTTAAGGACCAATTATTCAGGTTTCTATGTTGTCTCTTCACACACAGATAGAAACATTGCAGGTCTTTTATAGATTCGACCGTACACCACCTGCTGGGAACTGAACTTCAGAGATCACGTTCTGACCAGTCGCTCTATTTTTTTAAAAAAAGCTTCACACCCTGAGGAGCCTCCTCTTGTCACAAATTCCTCCTGAATGGACCACCATGCTGAGCACTGACAGCAATGCTATTGTTAGAATGTACACAGATCAAGACAATGATTATTTACAATTTTAAAATCTTATTACATATATATAGACTATATATGACTTTTATAATATTTACCTGAAGTAAATATTCCAGATTCATTCATCCTTCAGACCTTTTTATTGTCTGATTATTTTAAATCCACCTCTAGAGGTTACACGGTTGTTTTTTTAGAGAAGAGGGGGGTTTTCAGGATGTCCCATGGGTCCTTCAGGGTTTTTCAAGGGACTGGCCAACAAAATGAGGAACAACGTCACGAGAAAGAGAAAAAAAATGTTGTACGTC
Source organism: Pagrus pagrus (assembly GCF_965226575.1). Lineage (NCBI taxonomy): Eukaryota > Metazoa > Chordata > Actinopteri > Spariformes > Sparidae > Pagrus > Pagrus pagrus. The sequence goes on from NC_140203.1 coordinate 23,551,093, forward strand.
TATTTTTCACCACAGGTTTCAGTCTCCTCACCTTTAGCACAAACTAGATACATGTAGCGCAGGAGGGAGGGAGAAGAGGAGACAAGAAAATAGAAAAGAGTTGAAGAGGTGTGGAAAGGGAAACGAGGAGGAGAGTAGAAGGTGGGAGTCGAGAGAGAGAAGTTGTCACCGGAGGAAAAGAGGAGAGAACTCTCTCTCTCTCTCTCTCTCTCTCTTCATTAAATTTCACAAATTAAAGCGGTATTATCTTGAAATATTTAAAGGTTAGATGAATGTCGATAATGGATCTCGACAGCCATTAAGCTGTAATTGCTCTCTAATGTAGTTAGCGAAAGACATGGGATACAATTTTGCAGCAAACACAGAGGGGACGAGGGTGGGGGGGTTAAAGGGAGAGAGAGACAGAGAGAGAGAGTCAAGGGGAGGTTGGTTTCTATTTATTGATTTTAGTCACAGCCTCTGATTTAAACCAGAGCTGTTGTTCTCTGCATTAAGTCTTAATGAGGCAAAAACAGAGCATGATTAACTATTCGCAGAGAGAAAGACGGGCGGGAGACCTAGACAGAGAGCGACAGAGAGACAGGTTAGACGGACAAATAAATAATTTGAGACAGACGGAGACATTTAGAGGCCCGAGTTTGAAAACAAAAATAACTTGTTTTATTATAATTGTGCGCTACATAATGAAGCAGCTGCCACAACATGTTGCTTTCAATGAATAACACACCTCTGAAGCAGCGGTTTCCAACCTGGGGATTGTGGGAAAGTAAAATGGTGGAGCCCTGAGATGATTCATAGTGGATTGTATGATTGTATATCTCTGTTAATGATAAAAGTCCATTTGCATGTAGCGTGGGATTGTGGGAGTTCTTGTCTTCAGCATGAAACAACCAGCAATGTTGATGAAGACTAATCTATGTGACTCGGTGAAAACGTTCACTGACGAGGTCATTTATCAAAGTTTTTATCACGTCATGTTTGTCATGTTCGCCTCACGCTTTGACTCTCTCAGGAGAAACGCAACAATACTTAATTTTAAAATTACAGATTGGAAAAAACAACAGCTGACTTGTAATTTTTACACATTTAAATGCAGAAATGTGACATGTTATAAGTTTAAAAGATGATTATCAAATTTATTTTAATAGCAAATAATAATAATACTGTAAGTGGTCAGTGTTTAGCGGCAATTTATGTGAAAACTGTAATTTCAAGTGAAAGCTCTGACTTTTGATCAAACTGCTCGAGTTCCTTTGAGAAGACTTTGACTACAACTGCTTTCTCTTAACACACTCACACAATGAAAACTGTTCCAGTGATGTGATGAGCAAAAACATTTCTCACACTCAGAGGACGACACAGTTGAAGTCTGTTTGAGTCTGTGGAGAGATTCTGTGGCAGCCTGAGCAGAGTGAGAATGCAGCTTGTTAAGGAAACAGGTAAACAGTTTTGGTGCTAATTTGCTCCAGTTTGTTTGCCATCAGGCCAATTTGTATTGTTGCAAACCAAACTCCACATCCTACCACAGATGAGATTCATAAAGTGTGGCTGAAAACAGCAGCAATCCAATTAATTCACACTTAACATGCTACACGTGTGTGTGTTTGCGTGTGTGTGTGTGTGTGTGAGAGAGAGTTTTTCATCCTCTGAGAGCCTGCTGTTATTTCACTGGGCTGAAGTTATTTTTAAAATATCCACAGTGAGAAGAGTGCTGCAGAAATTATCCCCAGGGCGGCATTCTTCCTGGTGATTGCAGGTAAAACACTGATGTGTGGAGGTACGAGGCACACTGAGAACACAGTCACATGTCCCAGTCCTCCCATTAATCCCAGTAAATAGTAGACCTCAAGCGTATTTATTCTGTATGTTTTTATTACCAATGTGCGCAATTTAGCTTTTATATGAAGTTTTGTACCTACAGGAGAATGAAAGAAACGAACCAGAGCATGAAATATCTAGCCAGCTACCTTGCTTCCAACAGCAGTCGAACTAAAATCTGTGGAATTCAGTGAAGAATGCAATTCTTGTCATTTGTATTCACCATATTCCTAGACCTCGTGACACCTTGTGCGATTTCCGGCTTGTCCTGATGGTCAATCATTCATGAAGATCGAGGTTAGAAACGCTGTTATTATTGTTTAGTCCACTTAGTTTTGTTACTTACACTATTTCCACTAAGCAGTGGAAGTATCACCAATAACCGTCTCCCCAATAACATTCCTAGTGTCCTCCCAAAGAAATATATTGTTCAATACATAACTAGAAAACACTCAAGGCACGTTCACGTTATCACAAAATAACAGCTCTTACATCCTGCATCATTGTGTAGGTGGTGCGGCGGTGGTTCTAACACCGCTGCACGTTTGCGGCGCCCAAAGTTCAAGGTTGTTGGACTTTCAGCCAAGCTGCACTTTGTGGACTTGAATGTCCAGAACAAGCTACCAGGTTTGTTACAAAAAGATGTTTAAGTCTCCTAAATGTAGCCATCTACTGCTAGAAACATTAGCACTGAAGCTAAGGTGGCCTCATTTGGAACTGCAGGTCGAGTGACACAAAAGCATTTTTTTTTTGTTAATGTAATCACTACAGAAGGAGTCGCTGTAAATCAATGATTATATATATTTCTTAAGGTCACAAACACTTTGAAGTGACTTCTAGAAAACTCCTGATTCTTAAAGCAAAGCTGCTCCACGATCGCTACACTCAAGCTCCCAAGTGTTTCTGTTGTGGTGCAGCAGCAGCGCAGCGTGCATGCTACTCTCAGTGAGGGTGGGGGGGTTGGTTTACAATAACTACAAGTGTATTGGCAGGGTCTGTCATACAGACAGGGAATGATTAGTTAATCAAACACAGACATGCACATGGACTTCAACAAACTCACACACACACACACAAACACACCAGGGACCCCAGAGGTTTCAGGGACCAGATGTCAGAAGGCCAGAGCGTGACACTTGACTAAGAACAGGCCTCACGGAGAGTGTGTGTGTGGAGTCAAAAGCCGCAGCACTCTATAACTTCATTGATCTCAAGAAAACACCCACACCCACTTGCGCACACACACACACACAAACACACACACATACACACGCTAAAGTGAAGGCTTCCCTTTGAAAACCACATAACACATGTCTGGGCACGCACGAAGGAGAGCTCTGCTGCTCTGTCTAAACACATTAAAGCAAGTCTGTGTGTGTGTGTGTGTGTGTGTGTGTGTGTGTGTGTGTGTGTGTGTGTGTGTGTGTGTGTGTGTGCCCCTGTGTGTATAGTCGACTGTTCAAAATGATAACAGCAGCAATCATATAAAGACAAAACTAAATTAAGTTCCAAACAGGCCGCTGGTCTTCCTGATGGTTTTCAACTGAGCTCCAGCTCACCAGCACTGACTCTACTACATGTTGAGGAGATGTTGGTTTCAGGCTGGTTATGAAAACACCAACTGCAACTTTGAGCTTATCATTATTATTGATATAAACAAAAAATTTAAATTACTTTTGCACAAAACCCATTCTCCTCATTAAACATCATTATTAAAGAGACATGTAGAACACTAACGCACATGTAGAGCGAACAACAACTGGGAAGATACAAACTGCTTTGGCTAACGCGCCAGGTGGCTAACTTTCATTGAAATGCAGTTTTGGAGTGCGGCTCACTTCTCATGTTACATCAGTGACAATGATGACAGTGGACTACATTCAAGCTATAGAGAGGCAAAGTCACGCCCCTTCCAGTGGACGACCACGGGATCTCATTTCAGTAGAATATGTATCGTAGTGAACGGCAAGAGACCATTTATTATTCGATCACGTTTGAATTGTGTCTTGAGTTATACATGATGTTTTTCAATTAAAAAGAACATTTTTTTTAACTGGTCAAGTCAAGCTTGGAAATAAATACAAAGACTACACACCCGACAGACGCGTAAATGATGTTGTCTCATTTAACGCTCACTAAAACCCATAACTTAAACCTTGTAGAGTCGGCCCTGTGTATTAGCTAGCTAACAGAACTAACCAACTCTCCTGTCACATAACTGCAGTTGTCCATATAGCCGGACCTTTTTCATAATTTCCTGCCGAGGTGACGGCCATGTTGGTGTTGATGACGTATATTGTGCAAGACGATGTCGTTCAGTGAGCGGTTTCACACAAAACTACAAACATATGTGTAATTCATGACACAATTCAAATAGGATTAAATGTTTCATGAGGAAATAAACACATTCATGTCTGCTATCTGTTTTTGTACGAGAAGCACTGTGATGTTTATTTTTCTATTATTACTATTAACACAAAAAGGTGGGTACACTCCAAATATAAATTTGATTAATCCTAATCCTGCAAACAAGGTTGCTGGAGGCCGTGTCTGCCAATCACATGGCAAGTTAAACTCTGGTGTGTGTGCGTGTGAGTGAATGTGCGAGTGTGTGTGTGTCTGTCAGACTCTATAACTGCAATCATTATGTTAACAGAGAACAGAACCTGCTGCTTCACATTTCACATTATTACTATTAAGAGAACCGCGGTCTGGTCAACATGCTACACACACACACACACACACAGAATAACGGCCGTGCTGAACAAAAACTGCCTTCATGCAAGCTCACAAACACACACACACACACACACAAAACAGCGGAAATAGACGTGATCTGATTTTTAGCTGTCTATGGGAAGAGATTTGAGGAAACTGTGATCGAGCAGTAGAGAATGAAATCAAACAACTCGCAGAGTCATGAAAACTACAGTTTGACGTGACCTTTGACCCACTGGCTGATTTGAGAACATTTTCTTTTCTAAATACAAACTAAATGAGAAATGAGCAGGCATTCAGAAACACTGACTGAGTAACAGTGCAGCGATGCGTGCGGTTCAGTACAGCAGCAGCATCCTGCAGGACACACACATCATGTACACCATGTTCCAGTAAACCCCTCACACTAACCCTTTAAATATGCCACCGAGTTTCAGTTCCAGTTTCAGTTTATCTCTCCTTCTCTCTGTTGTTCACACGTTCACTCAATCATTATTGTTGTGTTTTCCACTCAGGTCCTCTGAGGAGGCCCCTTGAAATGCTGAATAACTGCTTTAACGTTTCTTTAGATTCAGCTTATTTCCACTGCGTGATGATAGAATATGATACATGATCCAGCAGCACTCATGCGTCAGTATATGTGTTCATGTAGAAACAATATTTCACTTGCACGGTTTGTCCAGCAGAATGTATTGATACGTTTATTTTTCAACTGTAAAACGTTAACTGTAAACTAGTTCTCTATGGGTGCAGCTTTATGTAGTAAAACAGGCAAATAAAATACTGAAACAAGTCATACAAAGTAAGCTTATGGGGAAAAGTCTGTTTGGACCGGTGAGCAATTTCAGTGTTTTTACCAGGTCTCAATGTCAAATGTCAAACTGGCGTCACGCTCAGCACTGTTCCTCGGGGCTTGGGCTACGTTTCGCCTAGAGACGGCGCTTACTTGTTCTTTTTGCTACCAGTTGCTTATTGGCACAGATAACCAAGTGAACTTCTTAGCTTGCAAGTGCAGCTAACCGGTATCGTCGGTGAGTCCTTTCACCACATCGTCCACCAGGGTGGAAACCCTGGCGCATCCTCTCCTCACCACCGCGGGATTGGATAACCTGAAGCCGAGGCAAGACTGTTTTTGACAGCAAACATAGTGTTGCTTACAGACCGACAGGTAGAAAGAGAGAAATGATTTGGCACAGTGGATTGTTGACAGATCCAGGCTAGCTGCTCTTTAGCACAAAGTCTCACAGTCTGCTGCACTGGCTAGCTAACTATAAGCATGTTAGCATGCTTAAAGCAATACTATGTCAAGTAAAGCCTCACAGAGTTGCTAACTAGTTGCAGAATTTTTTTTAAATCTGTCATCCAAATAATCTGTGAAGCTCTTAAGTATGCATACAGACTTTAGTGTTTTTGTTTTTTTTTAAATTCCATGCAAACAATTGTTTAAAACACAACAGCAGCCCTACTGAGGAGAAAAGAAAGTGTCCTGAGCAGGAAATTTGACTGATAGCAGCGCTGCAGAATCATTTCAAAATCTACTTTCTCATACCAGCGGCGCCGCTTGACACATTGCTAAAAATGCTGAAAGCAACGTATTACGGCAATCCAGCATTTAACAAGACCATGCACACCTCTAAAATACCAGGCATATCAAGGTAACCTCATTTTAAAATGTGCTCTCTCTCCTCAAGTTAATTCATACAGGCTACACAGATTTTCTTTTTTGCACCTTTTTTGTGAAAAAAAAGACTCGTGCAGAGGCCTTAAGACAGGATTTATGCAAGATGGCTGCCATTGCACGCATATTCATTCACACATGTACACTAAATCACATGCACGCACATTTCAAACAAGCAGAGCTACAAATTAGAAAGAGCTGAGTAAATGTGAAGCAGGGCTGGGGGTAGAGGGTCTGCAGCCACATGAGCGTGGGCCGTGTTTGGGACGGAGAACAGTCACTACTTGTTTTATTGCCTCACGATGAACACCTGCAACAAGGAGGAGGGAAAAAAAGAGGTCGAGGGCAGACAAAAGGCTTACATCTGAGAGATAGGCCGAGAGAGAGAGGTAGTGTGGGAACGCCTGTGTGTGTGTGTGTGTGTGTGTGTGTGTGTGTGTGTGTGTGTGTGTGTGTGTGTGTGTGTGTGTCTCAGGTTACATTCTTACAGACAAGCTGCCAAATGAGACCGTCTGTGCACATGCAGTTTGCACGCTACAACAGACACACACACACATACACATCTAGGTATAGGATAGAAGTAAGAAGAAGAGAAAAAAATATATTTGCTTAGGCTTTGGGCACTTGAAAAAAAAACACACCGCCAAAAGTATGTGTACATCCCACTCCATATACTGTTCTTTTGATCTTGGTCTGTTACTCATGGTTTGGCCCTGTCATTTAATGGGGCTACAGCATACACTTATATACAGTGTCTGTTCAACTCTGTGTCAACAGTTGTGTTGGACCCTTTTCCGTTTCACCATGACAGTGCCTCCATGCACAAAGCCAGGTCCAGAAAGAAATGGTTTTCCCAGGTTGATGTCAAAGAACTTGCCTGGCCTGCACAGAGGCCTGACCTTAATCCCATCCAACACCTTGGAGATGAACCGGAATACTGACTGTGAGCCAGACCTTATCACCCAACATCAGTGTTGGACCTAATAGTTCTTGGGGCTGAGTGGGAACGTATCGCTGCGGCCACGTGCCAACATCTGGCGGAAAAACCAGCCAGAAGTGTGGAGGCTGCTATAGAAGCATATTGATGACCATGGTGCTCAACAATCACATTTGATCAAATTGTTTGGCTGGACTTTTGAGATGCCCGAGCCGTCACTGCACCCAGCAGTCATCGGTCAATGATAACTGCAGTGCTGCAACAATAAAATTCTCTTCTACTCACACTGTCCCCATTTATAATTTTATTATTTTACACCTATTCAGTGAGAGGTGTATTTTTTTATTTTTCGATGGAACTAAGTTAGCATATTTCCCCCTTCCCACTCTTTGTGCTAAGCTAGGCTGACCATGTTTTTCCATTTCTTGTATGTTTAAAGCATTGCACTTAAAAAAACACCCACGTTCTTGATCTTTTCAGGTGTCATTTCCTAGTTCAAATAAAGGTTGAATTCAAATGTATGTCTGAAATTCAGTGTACATCCTATACACCAGAGAAGGTAGCGACTTCACAGCTCTAGCAGCCCAAACACTTTCAGTGAAGGAAACAGTTTATTGAGGAAACAGGGAGTGGAGCTCTTGTTTTCCTGAAAATATGGCCCTGCTTCATAGTGAAGATTTACTGATCTTTGTTCCAGATTCCTGCTTCTTAAAACACCGATAACACCTTTTTTCAAGAGATGTGTAAGGAATGATATATTTAGGGCAACTATGTGTTTTTAATTACATTTCACTGTTCAAACATACAAAGAGATACACCCAGTGCACACACACACACACACACACACACACACACACACATACACACACATGCCATAGTGACAGACCCTTGGTCTCGCCTTGCCTCCCCTCTTACAGAGTCACTGAAGCAATTAGTTCTGCTTCCTCAGTTAGGACTGAAGTATTTAAAACCTCTGGCCGCACCCACAGCCTTCTGTCTGAAAGAGTTACACCAGTTGAAAAACAAAAAAAAGGAAAAACCTCCAGTGTCCCTTCTACGCACATCCTTAGTAGGTGTTTAATCAAGAGACGCACAAAACTTGAAGTGGTTTCTTATAGAAAAGCTGTTCTGTAAAGAAAAACAGTTGTAAAGGGTAAGTCGGATGCACTCTTGTAGAAATAGGGCTGTAAATGTTCAAACAGCAGAAACACTGTGGAGTCTAGACCAGAGAACCTTCATTGGTTACATGATCAAATATCAGTTGGCTCTTTTTTTTTTTTTTACAAGTTGATTCTTTGATTCCTGAATTGATTTTTATATAACTGGTACCTTATCTGATATCTTAACACTAACATGTGGCACTCACGGAAATTAGCATTGTGTTAACTAGGGTGTAACCACGCTTTCTTTGGGGGGATTATGTCTGCCCACTATTGACAAAATGATCATCTGTCCGCCCCAATATTCAGTAGTAAATATGTTAAATATGAACTGTTTCGACAGATCTGCTTTCAGTTTTTTCATATTTATTTTCAATTTTGTTTGCTTACTCCTAACTGTGCATTTGGTTGCGCCCAGCATACACAACTCCATTGTCTGATTTAGCAGGCTGGAGCTAAAAATCCCCATTATGTTTCAATCCACCTCACATTGTTCTGTGTTGTGATGGTAATCTGACAGGTCTTGTTTATTCAGTCAGTCAGTGGAGGTGAACAAATGAAGGAAGTAAGGTTACCTTAGGTAACCATTACTACTGTACACCGTTCTTTATAAACTTTCATTTGTTTAATCAAAAACTAAGAAAATAATCATCACCTCGACCTCATTGGATATGTAAACACCTTTGTTAACATATATTGAGAGAAACTGTTTACCCTTGTTTGGTCTCACCTCATTCAACTCCAGTGAAGGGAAATCTTAATGCAACAGCATACAATGTTATTTAAACAATAGTACGGTTCCAACTTTCCGGCAACAGTTTGAGGAAGGCCTGTTCCTGTTTCAGCATAACAATACCCCCGTGCACAAATCAAACTCCACAAAGAAATGGATTTTCCAATTTGGTGTGGGAGAACTTGACCGGCCCTGACCTCAACCCCATGTAACACCTTTAAGATGACCTGGAACACTGACTGTGAGCCAGATATTATTACTCAACATCAGTGTTGGACCTTACAGAATTTTTAATATGGTGGAAAGCCTTTCCTGATAACACAAAGCTGTTGTAGCAGGAGATTAACGCCTCTGGGTTTGGAGTGACCCAGCATTTCTGGTTTTGGAGCTGTCACACATTGGTGTAATGTTTAGGTGTTAGCCTAACATTTTGTGCACGATTTAATGCAACCACTGACTTTTGGTTTTGGATTGGCAAAGCGAGATCATAAAGTACAATAATTCAAATGTGTTTATGTTTGTTTTGCAGAAGTAGGTGTCACATGCTTCCAAATGGTAGTTATTTCTTTTAAAGCTCTAGTGTTGTAAATCTTCTTGATATATACCTCTGCCTTCCAAGAACACAGCAGCAGGGAAACAACTTCATAAAGCCGCATTTATTGGATAATTGGTCCTTCAAATGGCTTCAAGCTGTTTAAGGATGGCCATCCAACAGGCAGCAGGCCGGAAAATGGGAGAAATGAGTTAAGTCTATGGGAGAAAATAAAACAAAACAAAAACGAAGTAATGTCCTCTTTAACATCCTCTTAACCAAAGGCTAAAAACGCTGTGTGGAAATGAAGGTTTCACCCTGAAGTTATTGCAGACACAAAGCTGTCAAATAAGACAAAAACCCTCAAATACACAACAGCAATCCTTAACGTTTTCAATGAACACATCAATGTGCATTACGCATGGGTGATTCAGTGTAGTGCAGCCAGTTTAGAAGATTAGTCTGGTCCTAGTCCAAACATAGCTGTTTACAAGTCTTTTTGAGGCAAGTCCAAGTCAGGTCTGAAGTCACTCAGGACAAGTCCAAGTCAAGTTTGTAAGAAAAAGTCACAGGTTTAGGTATTATGTCCATTTTAATTCTCAAGTCCTTTAGGGTAAATCTTAGTCAAGTCCTGAGCGATTTGTCCCAAACAAGTTTCAAGTTCATCAGAGCAAGTCTCAAGCAACTTCTCAAGTGATCTGAGACAAGTCCAAGTCAGTTACCAATTCATTTAGAGTAGGTGCCAGTCAAGTCTCAAATCTGGTCAAGTCCAAGCCAAGTGTCAAGTCATTTGAAATAAGTCAGGTGCAGACAGGTTCGTCAAGATTAAAGTACCAGTTGTTTTGAGGCAAAGTGCATGTCAGGTCTCAAGTCATTCAGGCCAAGGTCAAGTCATGACTCATGGCAGTCTGAGTCAAATCTCAAGTTTATCAGATCAATTCTCATGTCACGTATTAAGTCCTTCAAGTCCATTTACATTAAATCTCAAGTTTGTCAGGGCAAGTGTCAAGTCTCTAGTGATCTGAGACAAGTCCTAGTCAGGCGTAAGTCAAGTTTTAGTTCTGTCAGAGCAAGGTTCACATCAAGTATTTTTTGGGTGGGGGGCAAGTCCAAGTGACTTATCAAGTTTGTTGTGTGAAGTCCAAGTCAAGTCTGAAGAGGTATGAGATATTTCCAAAACAAATCTCAAGCCAAGTCTTTTCAAGGCAAGTCCAAGTCACTTCATAAGTCATTTGGATAAATGTAATAAGTCTTTATTTTGGTAAAGCAAGTCTCAAGTCAATTCTCAAATTGCATGTCAAGAGACAATCTCTGAATGCTTACCATTACATCTTCATTTCATCACATTTTACTTTTAAAGCTATATTAAAAGTTATTGTTTTTTCTTACATCACTGAGACAAAGGTCCCTTCAATGTAGAGGTCTGAATAATGATTGATGGTTGATATTTAAGGTGTGTGGCTCAGGTCTCAAGTTCACAGTGAAGTTCAAGTCCAGTCTCCTGTTTGTTCTGAAACGGATGGATGTTTGTGTTTGAAATGAATCGAACATTAGTTACAATCACGGTTTTAGCTGTTGGTTTAAGAAGAAACATGTGAAAGAGAAGTTTAAACTGGAGTAACAGAGGCTGAGGGAGTGAGTGGGAGAGACGAAAGGCAAAGAGCAGAAAGGAAGAGTCACTAAAAACACTGACAGAATGAAAGAATGGAAAAAAAGAGGGAAGAATGAAAAGAGAGAAAGTCAGAGGGAGAGAGAGAAATGTTTGGAGTGAGAAGTTCTTGCTATTCAGAGTCCTGACAGTGTGGAATGTGAGAGGGGAGATCAATGCGGTATCTTAGACACACACACACACACACGCGCACACACACACACACACACACACACACTCAGACTGCCAGATGTTCTTTAGCCAATGAGGAAGAAGCGGTCTGGTCTCCTCAGGTCAACCCACATGTGTCTCATACACAGACACACACACACGCACACACACACACACACACACACACACACACACAGTAAGTAAAAGTCAAGATCTGACCTGTCTTCCTCTCATCAGCTTTCTTTCCTTGCTACATTCACTGTGTGTGTCTGCCAAATGTCTCTATTTTATCAATGAAAGCTTTACAGTTAGTAGCTCAGTTCCCCTGCCCAAGGCACTAACACTGACAGGTGTTACTAATTGTATTATCAATGACTGCCTTTTACTAAGGCACTTAATCCAACAGTTGCAGAGTGTATTGTGAATGAAGAAGCTTGGGATGAGTGTGTGTCACAGTAGTAAGTAAAATATGTAGAACACCAAAAAAGGAATCGCGTAAAAAAAAAAAACATTTGAAATGTTATAGTATTACTTTGAAATAGTATTAAAAAGTAAAAGTATTCAGAAAAATCAAGTTTAAAGACAAACATGTTAAAAACACAGAGAACAAAACAACTGTTACCAGAACTTCCTGTCTAATCTTGTGCCTCCAGCAGCGTTAGCCAATCCAGTCGAATCCTCTTGTGACAAAACTCAAGCAGTCAGGAGAGAAGTCCACGACATCAAAGGTCAAAGGTCAAGATCAGCTACAGGGAAATGTTAATGGAGGTTGTAGAGAGTCACCATCTTGCTCAAGTGCATTTCAGCAGGGTCCAGCATGTTTTTATCTACAAAACCTCCCTCCTGTCCTGCAGAACGTCATTAGAAAAAATGTCTAAAACAAGACTAAACACAGGGACTTTGTGAAATAAACTAGTTTCACGCTGGACCAAAACACCAATTAAACGTCAGGGAAGGAGATCCAAATTAACACAAACACAGCCAGAGACGGTGGCATAAATCCACTGCTGATATTGTCATGTGTGCATGTGTGTGAGAGAGAAAGTGTGTGTTTTGGAGAGTGTATTTTTCTTTCCTTTTACATGGATGAACAAAAACAATAATGCCACACACACACACACACACACACACACACAACCATAACATGCATCCACACTTCTTTTTTCTTGCTCTCCTTTTTCTCTCCATGAATACACACCTACAGTACACACACACACACACAAACTCACACACACATACACTCTGTCTGGCCCGTCACAGGACCAGATGGCACTAGGGGTGTTCCAGACAATTTACAGTCTGTGTGTGTGTGTTTGTGCACGTATGTCAGTATTTGTGTGTGTGTGTGTGTGTGTGTGTGTGTGTGTGTGTGTGTGTGTGTGTGTGTGTGTTTGCGTGTGCGTGTGTGTGTGTGTGTGTGTGTGTGTGTGAGGAAAGGGGGGTTGGTTGGAAAATATATCTCCTCCACACACACACGCACACACACACGCACACGCACACACAGGGACTTGGCAGTGCCACTCTGGTGCCAGCACTGCCAAAGACTGAGAATAAAACAAAAGCCGGGACGAACCATCGCACTGCCTTCCTCCTCTGTCCCACCCCTAACTCTGAAACAGATGGTTTAACCCGCTGATCTCTCCGGTGTGAAGGTTCAGTGTTTCCTTGGCAAGTCGACTCACCTCATAATTGTACATTAAACTCTTTAAACAAACAAATCCTTACAAGGCAATACACATACAATTGGAAAATGGATTTTGTTCAAGTTCACTTATATTTTTAGTTAGACGTGAACAACTTGGAGAAGAAAGGGAAGAAGAAAACAGGATTAAGATGAATCATATAATAAGAATGGGCAGGGAACAGGACTATTTTAATGTATAACATGCTAAGATTACTTTCATTAATTCCTGTTTTGATGTTAACGGCAAAATGGGTTCGAGGCGAATGAAGAAAGAAAAAAACAAATGTTTTATAGCATATTCTTCAGTAGTGACCAGTATGTGGGGTGTGATTTTTTCTCCATCATCATCATATCCTCCGTCCTCTCCCTCCATTTCCTACTGATCATTCCTCTCGCCTCTTCCTCCTCCAAATTCTTCTCTCAGAGAGAGCAGAATTTGAGCCCAATGCCATTTGTGCTCTGTTTTCACTCCTCTTATTTACAGCCTTATGGCATATTCACTGCATGTCAAAGTACTGTTACATTGGCACATGTGAGTTGTACAACACATGTTTTAGGACAGTTCTCACGGATGTTCTGCAGGGCAGGTACTTGCATATGAATGGATGGAAGAGTGTCAGTGTTCCAGCTAAGCTCAACGCCTGCTTGCTTTCTAGCCTTGTTATAGTGGTATTGAACTATTGAAAAAAATAGGCATATTTTCCAATATGTCTGGCTATTGCTTTAAGACCCTGAAAAAAGGCCTAGTAACAGTTACTGTGCAATGTAACTTTATCATGTCAAGTTTATTTTATTGATATTATGTTTTATAATATTCTTGGTGAAAACAATTCTTCCGATCACTTTTTTTAAGCATACTATATATTTAGTACTTCATCTCACGGTGCTTTCAATGAAAAACACAATCAGCCTTGAGGTCAGATTTGAGTGTGTACAAGCATGTGATTTGCACCGGGGTCAGAAGGGAGGAACTGGAAGAGGAAATATGAAATAAGAACAGGATGAAACAGCAAACACTGAAGGTTGGAAGAAAAAAACAAAACAAAAATAAACAAATGACATGGCCGCCGGATGTTTTGCACTTTTGTACACAAAGAGCCTTGATTGTCTAAATTAGATAAGATGAATTGTGAAAACTTTTTTTTGTGAAGTAACTGGCAACATCATGAGGACAATATGTGAGTCAACAACAGTTTGCTAGTGTAGTTGAAGCGAGGGGACTTTCGGAGGAGGAGGAGCAGGAGGTAGATGAATGGGTGGAAGGGGAAGAGAAACAACAGCAGGAGAACAAAGATGATGATGAGGAAGGCAAAGCAGGAAAAAAGAGGAAGAATATGAACGGAACACTGGAGGGAGAGACTGAGGAGTGACAAAAGCAGAGATAGGGGACAAACATGAAGGAGAGACTAATGATGGACAGACAAACAACAGAGGAAGAAAAGGCAGAGGTTGAACGGGGAAAGAAGGAAGGAGGATGATGAGGAAGCTAAGAAAGAAGAAAAGATGACAAAAGGACGAAGTGAGGAAGAGGGAGAAGTATGATGAAGAGGAAGAAAAGAGAGGAAGTGACAAAGAAGTAGGGGAAACATGAGGAGTGTGACAAGTAGGGAGGTAAGGGATAAAGGAATAAAAGAGGCAGAGAAGGAAGAGGAGGAAGAAGGAAGAAGTGAAGTGGCTGACGAGGAAGAGTGGTAGGGACAGGATGAAGAACAGAGGGAGGTGGAGGAGTAGTGAGGGGACAAAAAAACACAAGGAGAAAGAGGGTAAGAGGACGAAGACGTAGGTGGAATCAGCTGCTGCTACTGCGACATGTCTGATTCTTCTCAATTAACAGCCACCATTTTCACATAACACACCTCTTCTGCCTTCACTTTAGCCACTTACACTCCTTCACACACACACACACACACATACACACATATTCTTAACCCTCAATTGCCACACACACCTCAGGCAAACGTACAAGTTTCAATGGCGAAATTAAACCCCCAAAACAGTTTAGCTTGTCACACACTTGCACTTACAAGCATAAACACAAACACACACACAAACACACACACACACACACACACACACACACTCACACACACACACACTGCCGCCTCCCAGAATAAGTTGGCTGTCTCTAATTGGAGTGGTGTTTGTTGCGGAGAGGTGTTGAGCGCCGCTGTAATTGCCAGGCAGGCTGGTTGACGTTCCCTGTCTCTTTATTTCTTAAGGACTGGGTAATTAGGCACGGTGACTGCGATTGTGCCGCCACTGCCGCCGGTACGAGCGAACAGGTGTGGTAGCGAGTGCCGAAAACACACGACACCGCGCCGACGTCACAGACCGACCGCAGAGAGAGGAGAAGGGCTTTTTTACCGGTGACGAGGAGGCCCGGAGCCGTGAGGCTTCACCAAAAGAAGGACTTCAACCATGTTCGCCACAGGGGGGGGAGCAGGTATTCAGTCACCTTCAGCTGATTGGAGGAGAGGAAACGAGCAGATTGTGTGACTGAGTAGGAAAAGAAAAGACATCAAAACCAGTGAATACAACTAATAACCCCAAAAGACTAAAAGAGAGCGGGGCTTTGACCTGTGTACCATATTCACCACCTTAGTTTAATGTGTTGGCATGGTAACACTGGCTGATCAGCACTAATCGCAAAATACAGCTGAGGCTGATGGGAAAGCTGATTAGCTTTTGTTGGTATTTGATCATACAGCAAATGATGGATGAAGAGTCAGGAGATCACCACACCTGATCAAACTTCATGGCAATCCATTCAGTGTTTATGACAACCTCCCGGTGGTGCTAGAGGAAAAGACTAAGATCCCCAAAGTTTTCGTTCTCTGGGGACCATGAGTACCTGGATCAAATTTTAATAGTTATACAAGATATACCATATTTTTGTCTGGACCAAATTAGGCTAGTGGGTCAGCTCTTATTTACATTGTGCACAGCGTCCCAATGAATCCAGACTGGATTTTTTCAGTACTTTTCAACAAGTAAAGACATGAACACTTGACTGTCTGTGAAATAATTGATTTAGTGTTGCTTTATCAACGATTCAATGATGATGAACAACTATTCAGAGGGTCATGTATACATTCTCACGAACAGAGAAACATAAGCCGACTCGAGGGCACCATATTACCATGGCTACTGACAATAAGACTTACTGATTGGCTGGCAGTATCTGTTCAAATGTTTTACTGGGACATTTTAACATAGGCTGAGTCTGAATGCGTGATATTGTTTATCACCACACTGTCCGTCCAAAGAGAAAAAATGGACAGCACCGGGGACATTCTGCTCTTCTGGCAGCCATCTTTATTTACCTTTCTTTCCTGTTTGTGCAGTGCAAGAGCTGTGTAGGTGGTGTTAGGAATGGGGACGTCACCTTCTAGTGTTAGATCCAGGAAAACAACAGCAGAAAAAATGACCATGAAACATCTGGATGAGATGGACACAGCTGCAACTTACAATTTAGTCCCAACTTTCAGAAATAACAACTCTTAATTCAGGATATACTTCATCAAACAATTCAATGCTCCCAGTAACCCAGTAACCAGTATCTATGACATCTACTTCACTTGCTGTTGACAGTGAACAGCATGAAAACAGAATCACTTCATGTCAGTATCAGTCAGTAATGAGGTGAAATGAAAAGCCAATTCGGTCCAATAATCAGGCTAACAGTGTTGCATTGTTGTTGCTCAGGAATGTGTAGACAATTAATAGCTGATATACACTATTCATATTCAATAGGTATAGAAAAACAACAACACTTTTTATTTCTTTATGTCTTCCTAACCACTCTCCATTGTTCATGACTGGTTTATCCTGTGCTTTGAATATACAAATCAGACAGGTAACCTGCTGCAGGTGTAAAACAGATGGAATAAACATTTCATTTCAATTCATTTTTATTCTTGATTCTGACATCCAGTTAAAACAGTTCAAACTCAGCTTTTAAAATTTCAAAGATGTCGGACCTTTTCAACCTGTTTTTGATTTGCAAATCATCGAAACCAAGCTTACTGGGAGAAATACCCTAAAACAAACTAAACATGAATAAGAATGGCACTTGGTCGAGTGCATACCTCCGCCAAGGCCCAACAGTCCCCTTTAATACAATCAAGCCTAATCCAACATCAAACTCGATAGTCCCGTATCACTCTCAATATTAAACCATCCATAACTGCTTAACCATAATTTAAGCTCACCAGTTCAAGGATCTGCATCGAATTGTACTCACTAATAGACACCAGTCACTTAAATACACCATAACAACATAACATAGCAAATAAAACTATTGGAAAGAAAATTCCGGAGATCTCACTCAATATAACTTTTTAAAATTTAAAGAAACCACACCAAATCTGTCTTAATTAACTCAAGTTGAAGTCAAATAAAAGTCTGGATCACCAGCCAGGCAAAGCAGGCAGCTGCTGAGAGGCCAAACTCCAATGTGCACACAAAAAACACTTGGTTAGGGTTCGGAACTGATCATGGTTTGGCTTAAAGTACCTGTCACAGATGGCGATGGTCCAGCTTGCTGTGAAAAATAGCCAGTTTTGGTCACCACAAAAACAGCGGAAATGTCCCCAGGTGTCCTTAAAAATATCTGACTCAAACTGCGGTCACAGTGTTGAAGCCTTGTTGGCTTGTGGTTAACGCCACCACCATCCCCTGCACATCCTGATGTGAAAGGTGGCTAATAAGCATATCATGTGAACGTCATATGCCACAATTGGTACGAATGTCAACCTTTGATGCATCTGTGGTTTGCAGAAATGTTCACTGCTAACATTATATTCTGGCGACTGGGCTGAAAACTGACATCAGCTCAACCATCAATCAAATGAAATACTAACATACAAGGTGTCAGTGGAAGCCCTGAGCTTAAACCTCTTCCAGTATTGGTGAATCAAGCGTTGCTCAAAGTAATATTACTAAACCCAAAACACTAAAACCGTGCAGTTAACAAGCCAAACTAAACAACTAAACCCAGTTAAACGTGTCTCAAAGAAACCACACTGAACAAAATAACTAATCTAAACTGAACAGCCCAGACCAGCTCAGCACATCTCAGCATTGTCTTTGGGGAAAACATATGGAGCTCCGACTCGCTAGCAAGCCGGCCCGCCGAAGCAAGCGGCACGTCAATCTCCTGAGCTTTGAAAGAAAATACACAAATCCACCCCGAGTTCTCACAGACGCTAACCTTGAAATCACTGCCATTATTAGCAGAGTCATTATTAGCATTAGAAAAGCAAATGGGGCTAATAATATTTGCCATTATGGCTAAAAACGCCTATTAATCCCTAATCCGCACCACAATTAAGAGCATGGCTGGGTGTTTTTGTGAGTCGTTCTGCATTTCCTTTGCCGGGGAAACGAGACAATTTAACAGCCTCAGAGGCAGAGAGAAGGTGGGAGGGTGAGGTATTAAGCAACTGGCTCCTGCTCTCCATCTCTATTTTGAAAGCGATCAGCCGGGCTGTCTTTGAGTGACAGGCGTAACAGAGGCAGATTTGACTGGATAGAGACAAGAGGGTGGTGGTGGGGGCGTCGCTCGCTGCGTTGAAGCGCGTTATCAGTCTCGGTACAAGTGCATCAAATCAAACGGGAGAGGGGATATTATTAAAGCAGCCCCCTTTTTTCTCCGCTGTGAACTGTGACTTAATAAGCTATGCCAATTAGGGGAACAAAAATCAGGCATGCCATCGGGGCTGTATCTATCCTTGCCCAAATTTCTCTGCTAATGCGTGAAGCTCACTGGCAGAGGCGACAGCGCTGCTGTGGTTTTCAGTTTGGCTTTGACGAGAAAGAGAAGAAGAGGAAGAGGTGGAAGGTTGGACAAAAATAATATAAAACAGGATAAGGCTGACTGATTTTGGGATTGTCTCCCAGAGAGTTGATGTTTGTACAGTAAATATTATATATTTCCCTTATTGTCAACAAATCCCATGCAGGAACCAACAATGAATAAAACGTACTAACTGATTTATCCCCCTGTGCAAATTTCAATACTGCTGTTTATCAAATTTCAGAAAATGCTCTTAACATTTTTTTGTTTGACACCAATGAATAGAGTGGAAAACACCTAAAAACTATCAGCAAAAGTTTAATAGTTTCATGAATGACTTTGCAAACATTTGCCGTCCAATAAATCATGACAATGATGCCGACAGATCACCCAGGGTTAACTTCAGATTTATCTCACAACTCAAAGATTGGGAACCACAGCTGTATTTCCTCGACTCAGCCCCACATACAGTACACCATCCTGCTGCAGGAAATGCTCCAAAATTCATCTGACGCTGAAAATAGTCAAAACAAATTAAATATGTACCGCTGTGTGAGCAACGTTTGATAGGAACTACAGTGACCAGCTGTTTTAGGAAATTACTGAGGTTGTGAGCAGTTTATAAGATTTATGGCACCAGTAGGAACCACTGGGAGTCAGGGCTCCACAGATAATGTAGAGAACTCATAAAGCATTGAGAAAAACTAAGTTGTGGTATTGAGACTGAGTGTTGTCTGTCTCAGTGTTTCAGCCGAGTCTTGTCTGGCAATCTGTCCAGGGTGTACTGTGCTTCTCACCCAATATTAACTCTGTATAGGTAATGGCTGAATAGAATAATAGAAGGTTTTGGCCTGTTTGTTCATGGCATTTGTTGAAAACAAGAAGAATTTTGGAGACTTCTTTTTTCTTCTTTCCTTTACCGTCTTGCTTGCTTGTTTTCTTCCTCCATTCTTTATTTGTGTCCATTTGTTGGTTGGTTTGTCAGCAGGAATACACAAAAACTACTGAACCGATTGCCACCAAACAGGGATGGAGGGTGAGTCTCTGCCCAGAATAGACATTACATTAACTTATGGTGTTGATCCGGATAAGAGGACAGATCCAGGACCTTTGTCTCGCTTTCTTTAACATTGTGAGACGGGACGTTTTTCAACATTTTTGTCATCTTCTCAGGAAATAATGCATGGATCCTGATTGGAAAAAAATCTGCCGTTTTTAGGTGGCTGGTGACACCAGTGTACTGGTGAGTACAATTTAAAGTGAATAAAGGCTGGGCCTTGGTGGCGGAGGTATGCACTCTACTTAGTGCCACTCAAGTTCCTACTTCTTTCATTTTGTCATTATTTTTTTCTTTTCCTTTCTTCCTATTCTGTCTTCATATTTACTTTTCTTCCTTCCTTCCTTTCTTCCTTCCTTCATTTCTTTTTTCTTTTCCTGTCTTCCTGTGATTTTTTATTGTCACTCTTTCCTTGGTTCATTTCTTCCATCTCTTCTTTCTTTCTTCATCAGTTACTTACCTTTCCATTCTTTATGTAATACTTTCTTTCTTGTTTCTTTTCCCTTCTTTACTCCTTCATTATTTTCTTTCCTTCCTTCCTTGTTTCCTTTCTTTCCTCCTTTTTCAGTTCCCTCTTACCTTTCCTCTCTCCCTTCCTTTTCTCTTTTTCTTTGTTTCTTTCTGCTGACACTTGAGGAAACACTTCCTCTATCTCCCGTTGCCAACTTTATGTTCCATGGCAACGGGGATGATGGTTTGCCCTCCTGCCCCAAAGCTCCCGTCCCATCCCCCACTTTGGTCCCAACTAGACACACACACATACATGTTCACACACACACATTCAAAACCTCTTCAAATCTCTCAGACACACATTTTTATGCCCAACACTCATTCTCCTATGAACACAGGCGTTTACTCTCTCTCTCACACTCGCACACACGCACACACACACACACACACACACGGACACACACACACACCTCAGTCCCCTTCCAACACCACTGACAGGGAGACAAACAGCGGATCTGAGAGGTTATAACAGCGTTAAAAAAAAGAGGAAAAACACTGAAACCAGCCAAGACCTGAAATAGACGAGTGGCGGTGGCAGCGGTTTTGACAGGCAGAGTGAAGCCGCTCGCTGAACGGCTCCATCCAGGAGGAGATTAGAAACACACACAGAGTTTGAAGTGTGCATTATCTTTCCAGGGATGATCCCAAAATAAACAACAACGGCAAAATCTCCCAATAATTAAAACGCCTAATCCACTTCCTGGTTGGCGATGACCGTGGGCTGAGCGTGTCAGCTGGGACTCGTGGGGATTGTGTGGCGTTTATGTTTAGACGCTTTTGTGCTTTAAGGTGAATTTATCGCCAAAAATACGAGGACTTACACCGAATGAGGAGAGGGCTTCAAAACTGAAATTTATTCACAGCATTGTGTGCGGCTTGTCATTTCAAAATTCAACCTCTACGTGAGGCATGTTTGGAAAAAATGTCACTCCTTGTCCTCAAAAGCATCAGATAAACCAAATCCTAAAACCTGTTTTATTCCTCTGCCTCGCTGCATGACTGACATGTTATTTTTACACAACACTTGTGTTCCCCGCTTTCATCCACGCTCTTGTCTCCTTTATGTCCTGATTTCGCTGTAGATGTTGTATTTTTTAAGCCATTTTCGGCAACCTCCACCTATTTTCAGAAGAATTTACGGATGAACTGTGTTCTTTGTGCTCGGGACTTCCTGTATTGTGGCAGAAGACCTCTGTTAATATAGGGAGTTTAAATGTCAGTGTGTGATGCAGTAGTGTAGTGCAGTGTGGGTATCTCTATACGAACTTATTTTCCTCAAACTCTGTCATGAATTAATGCAATGTTTTATTCTTTAAAGGTTCTATTAGTAATTATTATCAAGAGGACCTTTTAGGGGTGGGGTTTTTTTGTACAATTGAGAATTTATATATTGGTTGGACATAATATATACAGCCCCAGAGCCTTCCTCTTATGTTATGTGGTTTAATATCAGTTCCAGGAAAAAAAAACCTTTTAAGATATAATAATAAACATCTCCATATTAAAAGTCTACCCTATAGTAAAAAAAAAGGTAAGCTACAACTTTTTTGTTGCTTGATACAAAAAGGAAAACTCTGGAGGAAAAGTTCTCATTTTCCATGACTAATCTACAAGAGAAATCTGCCTGGTATCACTATCAATTTAAATGCACTTTTTCATTTCATGTTTTCATATAGCAATATTAATCGCAGAAAGCTACACTATTGCAAAATCAGTTTTTTCCAGTATCAAGCAGTCATAGTTTTGTCCGTCATTAGCTATAAGTGGCCAAGTTTCCTAAAAGAAAAAGTGAGTTAATGCACATTTCAAGCCGCTACCATTATTATAATACTAGGTGACAGCAAAAACTGACAAGATTGCATAATTAAAAGAGTGCAAGTCAAACCTCAAAGCCTCAAACGAATGAAAATAATGTTGACGTCAAAATACTGCAAATTCAACCAGTTATAAAAATTACATAATGGGTTGAAAGAAAATGTTAAATGTGATAATGAGAGTAAATAAAAGTGTACTGTGGTTGATTGAACCTTTGCAGGGCTGCATGTCCACCACCCTCCAATTAGAGTACAAATAAGATGAATAAGCACAGTTCACTTTGGTCTGTCTGATGTTGGCTCACAAAACAACAACAAAAATTGAACGGGACATTAAAATTCAAGATCAGGGCATTTTCAAGAACTGCATGCTTCGTCTTTAACTTTAACCCCTTGAGGTCATAACACTTTCCCAAATCCATTTGGATTCGGATTACTTCATAGTTTGTGAAGAGTTGACATCTTGGAGATACAAAAGCATTTTTTGCATTCTTATTCAGCAGTTTCGGGGCCCCTTGGTGGCCCCTGAACTGCTGCCAAGTCCAGTTTAGGCCTTGAACCAAAGCTGCTCTGTTTAGATTTAACAATGCCATATAAACTGATATCAATGAATAAGATAAGATAAGATGAAATAAGATAAGATAAGATAAATGACTCTCATCCAAGGAAATTAAAGTGTTGAAAGTGATGAGTATACTTGACAGGAGTGAACTTGAATGTAACGTTTCATCTTTAAATACATCTCTAAATGTAGTTTTTTAGAACTTGTCTGATATCTATGACTATTAACCTGAACCTTTTTGGACCCGGTTTAGTGTTGGTGCGTCCCAGCCCCTGGCCTCGCCCCAGCCTTTTGAAACTGCTGCTCTCATGGTTGTGGAGGTCTATAGAGTTCTAATTAGCTGCATTCACAAACAGCGCCAGGCTCATCAAAATGCCGAGGCCTGCAGAAAGCCACAGCAGGGGTGAGCGGAGTGTGTGTGTGTGTGTGTGTGTGTGTGTGTGTGTGTGTGTGTGTGTGTGTGTGTGTGTGTGTGTTGCGTCTTGTACATGTGGGTGTTTAGATGTGTGTGCACGAGAAACAGAGTGTGATTTGTGTGCAGGGATGAGTGCATGCGTGTGTGACACCAGTGTGTGTTCTTGTATCAAAAGCAAAAAAAAAAAAAGCCCACAACAATCTCAAAATGAAGATACACATCGAAGCAGCAAGCCGAGGCCTAACAACCGCTACAAATTCTACATAAACTGTGTCTTTTTTTCCCAAAATCGGAACATTTGTCGTCCTTCCTCACATTTGTATGCACGGCACGGGAGCAAACAACACCACCGAAACCGCAGAGCACAAACAACAACAACCACATAACGAAGCAGTAAACAAAGAAGACGTCTCGACATCTCTCTGTTTTCCAGCCAACAAACAAAATGGCTTCCGAACACCGTTTATGGGCAAATAACATGAGCGGTAGCAACAGAAACGACCCGGCTGTTTTCTGTGAAAAGCTTCCAGGAATGATTTAAAAGGAAAAGTATCGTCCTGCTCTGAAGGATGTAGGTTGTGCTCATCTCGTAAAGACTGTGGATGTTATAGAATGTGACACATGTAGTAGAATAACATGCTCTGAAATACATGAGGGGAATGCAGCAGGACCTGCAGCCTCATGTATGATCAAAGCAGAGGTCAAATATAGAACGAATAGAGACAGGAGGATCAGGAGAGAAGTAGAACACAGTGGACAATTTGTTTATTATAATATAATTGTCTACCACATACTCATTGCAACTATTGTCAATATATTAGAATATTTGAGATTTTTATATATAGTAATTTAGCAACTTGTGTTTTTCTGTCGGGAAGTCTGTTTGTTCATCAGCTGATTTAAGCTGACTGGTTTATTGACCGACAACCAGATAAATAGCTCACTAAACATCAAAAAGACTCAACTTTTTGTGACGTATTAAAGGTGCAATATGATGTTAAGTCACATTTTAGTACATTTGAATATTGTCAGAGATGTCTGTGTACTGTGTTGCAGAGATGTTTACTGAAGTTAGCATGCTAACCAGCTAGCGCCAGCCCGTGTCAAAGTGGTGTTACTACTTTGTACCTCAAGAGGTAATAGTTCAATAGCTGCCATTGTTTCAGCCGGGAGCTGCATACAAGTGATGAGTTGCTACATTTTACATTTTTTTGTCTAAAAACTAAATAATAAATAATAAACACACAAAATGTCACTGAAAGAAATATTCTTCAACATATTTATGTTTTCATAAACATATGATTGTGCACAGTTCTTTCTTTTACTGAACTAGGACAAGCTTAATTACCTTGTTCACTCATAGTAAACACATTTCATTCAAGCTCAACAGAAACAAGGACAATTTTAATATACTGCACCTTTAACAATATAGGCAAAAAAGTACAACAGCAGCTCTCAGCAATCACTGCACATGGCACATTTCATCATCACTCCATAATCAATGATTTAAAGGTGTTGTCTTTTTTAAGTGGAACAACTCAGCTGGGAGAAACACATCTGCACATAAACACAACTTTCAGATTGACTCAGTAAGCAGGCGTTCAGGCCGTTAACTGGTATGAATCCACAGGTAATGTATGCTTGCACTTGTTTAATTCACTACCACAGCACTTTGTTAAATGATATCACATTGTGGTTTGGTAAAGTGGAGTCAAGTTCAACTTTTTTTGCCAGATGACCCTGCAGGATGTTTGCAGAGCCCTCTGCGTCATAGCCCCGCCACGTCGCAGGGGCGGACTCACAAAAGGCTAAAGTCAGTCTGAACATGGCCAAAGTTACTGACTGACCCAATCAAATAATAACACAATGATAGACTATATTAATGATGAACTCACTGGTTTCCAGACTGACTGGATGGACAAATGAATGAATGAATGAATGAATGAATGAATGAATGAATGAACGGATGAACGAAAGGCTCAGTGTATTACTGTAAAAGGGCTGACTTGCACATGAAGTACTTTTACCGACTCCCTTGCTAATCTGGTAACTGACTAACCCGATGGAAGCACAAATGAATGGGTGAAGGTATGACACATCAATCACTTACTAACGAACTGACTCACTGACTGACTGGATGACTGGGTGAATGATAGAGGTGTGAATCTGCACTGTCCTCACGATCCGATTATGATTCACCTGCAAACGATTCACATCCTCACTTTTTTTCACATGGCTCATTTTTCATCAAACAATACAAGCAGTCAGATAAATCTGAACTCTGTTTTTATTAAGAAGGTCCAGACTAGACCAGTCTACAATATAAAGGGCTGCATCTTTTCAATACCAGCATCTGTGACCGACCTCAGTAAAAAAAATCATTGTACAGTGCATTACAAAGGTGCTGTAATATACCAAAATATACTAAATGTGACAAACATCATAAACATGTATGCTATACACACCTCTCTAAGAGCTGGGCAGCGAAGTTGACAGGGCTTCATCAATTCTTGGCTGAATAACTGGGCTTGCTGTGTTCTTTATGGTTGAAGATGTTAGCTCAGGGTCGAAGCAGCTTACGTGATTCCTCAAATTTGCTGTGTCGCCAATGTACTTAATTGTTGTGAGGCTAATTTTACACACACAATCTGCCTCGATGGATCTTAGAATCGAAAACGTTCCACACCCCTATCGAATGAATCGATAACACAATACCTACAGACTGACCGACTTTCTCACCAGATTATCCCTCACTGATGTACTGACTTAATGAATGAATAAAACAGAACACTACTGACTGCACAGTTTAACTTCACATTCAGACACTCACATCCAGAACATTTCAAAGTCAAAGCCACCATGTCCCACCACTGATTAAACCAAACTGTGCCTGCTCCACACCAACAACACCACTGTGTAGAAAAACACAGTGAACAGATCTGCACAACACACACACACACACACACACACACATACACAGAGGCAGGAAAGAATGAGAGCAGCAAATCAGAAAAACAGGAAGTCTCCTTCAGGAATGAATTTGAGCAGCTGAAAAACAAACGTGTTGCCCCGAAATACAGAAACATGAAAAATCACAACATCACCTCACGGCTGTATTTTACACCGCAGCGTTCATATGTCATTTACTGTGACGTACAGCAGGAACAAATACATACAAACTACACAATAAATGTCACACTTGGTCACATATTATAAAATTCCACCTCGCTGGTCAATGCCAATACACTGCTGAAAATAATCCCCAAGAAATGCACCATTTCCTCCTGTTTGAGAAGCATTTGCTAAAAAACTACAGCGACCAGCTGTATTTACATCTTCTGTGGGAATCAGTGGGCTCAGGAATGCCACAGACAGGATAGGTAAGTATTAGGATAGATGAACATGTAACCAGAGCCGTACAATTAACCTCACTGTTTGAGCAACATTTGACGTTTAAAGCATCATTTTAGTACAAAAGACAGCAACCAGCTCAACATCAACACCAACCAGAGTATTTCAATAACATACGAGCAAGTTACAGTTTATAAAGACAAATCCTGCAGTTTTTCCAAGTCTTCTCAAAATAAAAATAAAAAATCATCCACAAAGAAAAACAGCATCAAATCCAAATACTGCATCTGCATGTACAGAACATGGTTACCAACACAAGAAAATTCAAACAGCAAGCGAAGCAGCAACGAGCAGGTGTAAAAAGAGGGGGAGGAGGAGGCTGAGTGAAGGAAAAGAGAAGAAGAAGAAGGGAAAAAAAGGAAAGGGTGACGTACTTGAGCCGGAGAAATGTCCGCTCCCCAGGGAGGTCGGCCCGTTCTTTCCACTGCTAACAGGAGGGGAAAACATCTACAAGACAAACAGAGCGCACATTACCTCGGAGAGCACTGACACTGCAGACAGCAAGACACATCTCTACAGAAACATCACTGCAGCTACACATGAAGAGCTTCATTCCAAAACGCCAGGGCAACATTTGGCAGCAAAATGCTGCTGCAAGATGCTAATCACATTACAATCAAATTAACAAGGAAATATCTTAAATTTAATTATCGCTCATTTATCTTTATTTCCATCATATCAAATCCTTTTTTTCTGCTTTTTAAATAGGAGATATGTTGTTTTGGAAGGAAACTCTGTGTGATATTTATCAAGAAAGCAAAAAGTCCATCATCACCGGGGCTGGGTATCAGATGTTTTGGTACCAATACCAAAATGATATGATCTTTTCTATGTCTTACGTAAAGAAATATAAATATGTTTTATTTTAACAAAAGAAGCCAAAGTTTCAAATTTTGATTGAAATCAGGATCTATCTGATCAAAGATTCAGTAAACAATCTTAAATCTGACGAGGACTTAATGGCTACAGAGGTGGGACAATGTCACAAGTTGTAAGTAAGTCTCAAATCTTTGCTGTCAAGTCTTAAGTCATGACAATTAAGTCCCACAAAGAGCCCAAGTTCCAAGTCAAGTCCGATATCAAGGCCAACAAATGCTGAGTCAAGTCCCAGGTCCTACATCAAGTCGCAAGTCAAGACTAACAAATCCAAACTCAAGTCAGGTCTCAAGATGTATGGAAAGACCGATAAGTCCTGAGTCAAGTCCTAGGACAGGTACACCCTCAGTCAAGTCCCAACTCAAGACCCAAGTCAGGACCCATGGGACTACAGGTAAGCATCAAGCATGTCAAAAATAAAGACTGCAATCATGGCCAACATGTCTCAAACCAGGTCCAAGTCCTTAACTTTGTGTAAAGTCAGTGTGTGCCCTTCACTAGATCTAACACCAGTCAGCATGGTGAACACAAATAATTTTTATTTTAAATACTTTTTTAAAACATTTAACATCATATCATTCTAGCTGGATGAGTTGCATGCTGATGTTTTGTTGACTAACCACAGCAGTTTTGCCGTTTCTGAAGTATCAGTGTGTTGTTGATTTTTTTGAATTACTCATGTTTAAGGATCCTTCACACATGTATTGTCTGACCGTAAAAACTGTCAGTTCAAAGTCCATTCTCAATGTATGTGCACTGGAGACTTCAAGGTTCCACATCACCCTTGTGTATTCTGAATGTTGGACCAGGATTGGCTTCCAAATCATGCTTGTGGGCCCGCCTCTTAAAATCAGATTTTTAAATGAGCACAGGGAAAATTTACACTTTGAGCGATAAAAGTGAGAACAGCCTTCTAGTGTCAAACTCTTCACGTACATCATTCTACACAGTGAAGCAAAAACATTCAACTGGAGCACACTTTGCCTGGAGGAGACTTTCATTTTTAGGCTTGATAAGAATTCTAAGTCATTCCAAGTCAGACAGCTAGAGTGTTAAGTCACTAGTCATCGGTGTTAAAGTCAACGGTTTCTTTTCTAAAGTCAGATCAGATTTGTGACTTGAGTCTGGCTCTGGTCCATGTCATGACCGAAGTCCACACCTCTTGAGTATTTTCAATACTTTGGACACATTTGGGTCTGAACTCGAAGCGTATTGATGCTCGATACCCAGCCCTAATGATCACACAGACTCTCAGCTCAGAGCTGAACACAGATATGAAGAGTTCATTTTCCAAAACACTGTGGGAACATTTTTGGGACGCATCAAATACCTCATTCAGCATCTGTGAAAAATAAACAGGATGAAATTAATCACCTGCTCACCTTAATTATAAATGGGTTTTTCATTCACTTTCATTCATGTCACTTTTGCCAAATGTTGGACGGCTCATTTTGGAAGGAAGCACTTCATATCTACTTCATATCTGACTTAAACATATGAGATAATCATCAGAACTAGTTACCATCTGCTCTATACATCTACAGGAAAATCAAGCCCACGTTAAGACAGAGACTGAAGCTGTATACTGAGTCCTGCTGTTTTACTGTAAGAGCTACTGTAAAGCTTCACAGGAGAACAGTTCACATTATCAAAGTGAGACATCTGACCCCGACAGATAACCTCTCTGGATAAACATCAGGCCTGTGTGTCGGGCTGTTTGATGGTGGAATCTCAGTGATGGTGAACACACTTTCAGATGCTAAAAGCTTTTCAGGATTTGAGGTTTTGAGGGAGATTTTCTTTTCTTTTAAATCGACCACTATATAAGCAAATTAGACCCTGACTAAGACAATAGATGCTTGATCTGTCATTGTTCTTAATACAGCCTGTGGGGCCTTATAAGTGTGTGTCTCGGATAACGAGGCTCCTCGTGCATTCGATCTCCCTCACGGCTGCAATGAATAAAGAGGAAACAAATGTTTGCGAGCTGAAAGATCTAATTCTGATTATCAGGTCTATCGATATCCCAGTCGAGGCACTTTGAGCTGCTGGTGTCAGCTTGTGGGCGTGCAAAGACAGATGATCGCATAAATTAATGGGACGGGCCTGCGTTTATAATGAGAAGAGAGGCACTGTAGCTGCTGCTGCCCTCCTTTGTTTGAACATTTTTTCAAGAAATATAATTTAAGACGGGCTGACTGACGTTTTTGGAAACCTGTAAAAAATGAGACCCAGGACAAATGTCTGTAATATTCCTGTGATGTACCACAGACACTCAGGTGCATGTCTGTTCTTCCAAAAAAAAAAAGATTTTGTTGTATTTTTGTCCATAATTATAACCCAATAATACTCCTAATGTGTGTGCAATAAATGAGGAGTGTGTGGTGATTTAACTTGACTTAATGGCCACCTGTAATATTACTATTGAGCTTTTCAGAGTATTTTATGCTGTACAAAGGCTTTCTGTTCACATTATTAAAATAGTTTACACTATTCCAGCAGAGGTTTGTTAGGTCTTTATGGCTCAATTATGAATTTAATGATCCTATTTCACTAAAATAGTTTTAAAAAAATATTCTCATATGGATTAACATACGTCTGTGGTACTTTTTTATGAATGTAACTGTCGTACTCTAAGCTTTTTTGGATATATGTCACTTTAACATTCCTATAATATTCCTTTAATGTTCTTATGGAGACCTGAGAGAGTGTGTGTCCCACTAAATGGTGAGTTTGCAGTGATTTTATTGGACTTTTGTCACCTGTAATACCTCTATAGAGACTTAAACAATGTATTTATGGTACAGCCATGACAGCACATATTTTTAATTATTATTATACTGCTATGGAGGCATGTTCCACATCTGTGGAAATCAATTCTGACAAAGCAGCGATCTTATTGTGTGTCATTTGTTAAAAATCTCATATTACAATCCTATAATATTCCTATAGCACTCAGAGATTATCATGTTTGTTTATTGTACAGTGAGTGGATACATACTGTGTGACCTATAGAGTTTCTACAATATTGAAAAATCACTGTGGTGTGGCTGTAAGTGATTAATGTGTCAGTTATATTCCTCTTATAATAACAAAAAAAAGATATCTTTATATTTCTATAATACGCCTACAGAGTCAGTTCCAGTGTGTGTGCAGGCCTCAGCTGTGGTTCTGTATCTATTTATTGCATTGACATTCCAATACAGATTTAAAGGTATATTTGGGGCTTTTTACCTCCTATTTTTGCGCGTCACGCAGCATCGGCCGCCTTATTCGCTACAGCAGCCTGATCTCTTGTGACATCATCATGTTCACGCTGTATTTCTACGTTTCATAACAGGGTTTTATGTAAGTCTTATTGAGTAAATGTTACTATAACTTTCCTGAAGTGTTGTTATGGAGGCCTGAGAGGACGTGTGTGCCACTACATAATGAGCCTGCAGTGATTTTATTGGACTTTTGTCACCTATAATACCTCCATGGAGACTTTAACAATGTATTTATGGTTCAACCTACACAGGCCTATATAACCATGACAGCACATATTTGCAATTGTTAGAATATTGCGATTGAGCCATGTTATACTCTACGTCATTTGTTCAAAATCTCATGATAATAGTCGTATAATATTCCTATAGCATTCTGAGATGATTGTATTTATGGTGTAGTGAGTGGATCCATACTGTGTGACCTAGAGTTTCTTTAATATTTTTAAAAAATCGCTTTACTGCAGCTATAGGAGATTATTGTGCAGCTTGTATTGCTCTTATAATAGATATTCCAATAATATCTTTATGATATTCCCATAATAATCAGCTATGTGTGTATGCAGGCCTCAGCTGTGATTTTATAATATAACATATCTATCTATTTACTACACTGACATTCAAATACAGAGTGATATGTACATTTATGGGGCTTTTGTCTCCTATTTTTGAATCTCATGCAGCATCACCAGTCCCTCTTGATATTACGCGTTAATAGTGCCTCCTGAGATATCTCTGAAATATTCCAGGACTACTCCAGTTCCACTTCCACCGCGTGCACAGGCCTCAGCTGTGATCTAATTTGTTTATTGCGTTAACATTCTTGCAGAAACTTACGATATTGCATGAAAATGCGGTTGATTTTCTCCTCCTGGATTTTGTGCACCTCAGACATCATCACCCGCCTCGTTCCTTCAGTTATGTTATGATACCATCGTGTTCACGCTGTCTCTCTCTATACGTTTCATAACAGGATTAATGTAAGTCCGGTTTTTTTTTTTCTTCTCCTCAATTTGGAGTGTTTGGGATTTTTTTTTTTTTTCTCCCCCTCCTCCTCTTCAGAGCAAAAGTTGCTCCCAGAGGAGGAGAGGCGCAGAGAAAACATGGCCGAGAGCGGGGACGCTGTTTCCTGTCCGTCAAGTTCACAACACGGGCTGCTCCTGAACCAAAAAAGCGCAAACTTTTACGCGGAGTCGTGAGTTTGGATATTGAGCAGCCTGCTGAGGGAACATCTAACGTGTTCTCAGTTTGTTTGTTTGTCTATCTGTCTGTCATGCAAGGTTTCATGATCCACCATCGAGCCTTTTGCATCTGAAATATTCTGTCCAGCCCCGGTTGCAGAGTGCATGGAGCAGCTCATCAACTCACACAGACATTAAAAATAAAAGAAACATTTTCTAAATCCTAGCATGGGCTAAAAAAAAAAAAAAATCAGGTTTACACATTAAGAAACAAAGGACTTAAAATGAGATATACTACCATGGATGTTGGGAACATTTTCAAATCGCTGTTTCGCATCTATAAGACAACAAAATTACTAATGCAGCATCACAATTCTCTGCACACACACACACACACACACATAAGGAAAAAAGAAATTACAAAACCAACAATATGCACTGACTTTTTCTGCAAGTTACTCTACATAAACAACTTTTTTTCCGTTTTTTTTGTGTGCAAACAGTTGAAAAGACTGAGTGAGGTAAAAACATTATATGCAGCTTATGTGCCGTTAAACATGTAAACAGTGGTGGCTCTATGAAGCCTACAGGACGCGTTTATTCTCTTTCTACGGCTCCTACTGTCACACTACTCATCATATTCATATTAACAGTAAGAAGAAGGTGGGTTTCCTTACCGCGCTGAAATCCAGTAAGTCACTCAGTTCCTTGTCTGTTCCCAAAGCTGCCATCCGCTGTTGATGATGCATTTTAGCAAAATCGCACGGACCTAAAACATGGAAACAAATGCAGAGATAGATAGACAGAACAGGATAGGTAGACAGATTGATAGATGGGGAGATAGAGGGAGGGAAGAGGAGAGAAGAGAGGAGGAAGACCTCGGCTTTTTTTTGCGCACCGCTCCGCTCCCGGATCTCTTTTTCCTCCACAGCGAAATAAATCCAGTAAAACAACCTCAAAGCCTCGATCACAGATCTAGTTTTCTTTCATCCTCGGAGCAAGGGGCTCAGTCCCGGGTTCCTGGTTTTGGCAGCAGGAAATAAATCGCATGAAAAAAACTGACAGGAAATAAAAGACTGGGGGCGACAGGACGGGAGTCTTTTCGCGTGTGTTTTGGTGTGTTTCCCCCCAGCCAAAGAAGTCCGACCTCTCCGCGCTAAGACGCAGTTCGTCCGCCGCGGCTGACTGTCAGGCTCACACACGATATAAATAAATAACACACTGTGTCTCCGTGAGCCTCTCAGGGAGGAAAAAAGATCACCTCACAAATGTGCAGTGGCTGTTTTGTGCGTGTGTTGTGTCAGTGGAAGAGTCCAGGCAGGGTGAGCGCTGCTCCTGACCGGGCTCAGGGTGCCCTCCGCTCGGCTGCGGGTGCTGAAGATCCCCGGGTACGCAGGACGGATCCCATGTGCGTCTGGCACAGCCTCGGCGTGATAAATGTGTTCGTGCGGCCACCTAGCTTACATTCTCGTCTAACACCACCGCGCCGAGCACCGAGCTGCTGCTGCTGCTGCTGCTGCTACAGGAGAGAGCGGAAAATCTGCAGGAAAAATAAATAAATTTAGAAAGAAAAATTGGTTTGTTGGTTTGATTGATTGGCTGATTGGTGCGGTGATTGGCTGGTCTGATTTGGATTGGGTTAATTGGGCTAATTGGGGTTGGAAAAGGTGATTTTCCTCCTCTGGAGGGAACTGCGAAGGTGCATGCACCCTGGAGGAAATCAAACTTTGATGAAAATGAGTGTAAAATGTTTATTTATTATTTATTTGTTGCATGTATTTACATTATTGTGTTTATTTCACATGTATTTTGTATTATTATTATTATTATTATTATTATTATTACTCATATGCATCTCTATGAATGCATCTGTCCGCCTGTATTTTATGTAGACAGATTTTCTCTTTATTATTATTGGTTAGACTAAAAAGTAGCCTACATTGAAACAAGTGCAGTGTTTGACCTGCATGCTAACCCCTATGGGTCACCACTTCAACCACAACAGCACACACCTCTCTGGAAATACTTTACAGTACTTTGCTTTTTTTTTTTTTTTTTTGCTTTTTCTTTTTTGTGTGCAGCCCACAGCCTGCAGGTACAAAAATGACTGGCCTATTTCTGCAAATTACACCCTGCATGTGCGGGTTTCTTTCGCAGGGAAAAAGCCGGCGAAAACACACAGGTGCGGGTTCGACATAAAGGCTTATTTGTTGCCGCGTAAAGTGGCCCTGCCTGTTGGCCCTTCACAGCCTGTCACTCTCAAACAAACTGAAAGCCATGTAACAGCTTATAGAGAAAGCAGTGGAGAGCACAGATCCACTTGTTGTTTCCAAATACAGACGCATGTTTAATCTGCCTCATGTTCCGGATCTGAGGGGAATTTAATCAACAGTTTTTATGTTTAAAGTGCTGACGGGACGATCGTGTGAGAGATGAAGTGGTCAGTAAGCACACCACAACTCTCTTTACTCACTTTTTGAATCCGACACACACCTGACACACACACACATATACAGGGCCGACCCCAAGGCTGATTACCAAACAGGCAAAGCATGAAACTGCCCCCCAAAGAGCCCCACATTCACTGTGTGGCAATTGTTTATTGTTTGTCTGAGGGTTTTTTGGCACTTTGATTAATTGTTTTTGGAAAATTGCACCATAAAGTACAATATGAACTAAAGCAGTTCATGCTTTATTGGCTATTAATGTTGCCCCTGTCTTGCAGAGGGCCCAACAACATTTTTTTTGCCAGTTAAGCAGACCTTTCTAGGTCCCCAAGTCTACACAAATAACCCACCACACCACACATCTTATATAACAACAGACGTTAAATGAGTGAAAAATCACCAAGTCACTAAAAAAAAACATGTTTTGGTTGTTTTATTCATTATGAAGTTATTGGGGGTTTTTTTGTTTTGTTTTGTTTTTTCATTTTAAGGAACCAGTTTACCCAAAAATGAAAATCCAGTCATTATCTACTCACCTCCATGCTGATGGAAAGTTGGGTGAAGTTTTGTAGTCCACAAAACATTTCTGGAGCTTCACAGCAAAACAGTGTTGCAGCATTCTCCTAAACTACTAAAATAGATGGGTATTGTTTTAAAATGTGAAAAACAACTGAAAAAAAACAGCAACAGCTTGCTACAGCAAAGATTTCCCCTTAAAGGGTGTAAATAACTTTGTTTAAAATCAATTTAGTATCTCAGGCTCCAGAAATGTTTTGTGGACTGTGGAACTTCACAGAGTTTCCATTGGCATGGCGGTCAGTATTTTCATTTTTGGGTGAACTGTTTCTTAAATGCTGGCAGAATAACAAAGGTGAGTAAATGTTACTGTGATGTATCATCTGTCTGGAGGACAGAAAATCATAGAAACAAACTGAAACCACTGGCTGTTTGGAAGGAAATCAATCTATAATGTCAGCATGTAAGGTTAAGTAAACGTCACTGAAAGAACACACCTGTATGGCACAATAAGTCATTTGTTAGTTTGTTTCACGTCGACCCAGAGGAAAGTTTTCTGACATAGGATGACGACACCATGCTGTATAGTTTCCAAGTCTAGGCTACTAAAACAATTGGATTAAGGTTACAGAAAGTTAATGAAGTGGTGAAGTGAATGAAGTGAAGTGGTGGTAACAGGTGTGTACTTAGCAACACAGCTTCCAGAGTTGGAGATGGCTTGTGTATCGAGCACTGAGAGCAGCGAACGCACTGTGATTGGTTACTGTCAGGACAACAGCAGAAGAAGAGCGACCGGTGTTTCTGTTTACAAGGCAGCCAAACTGTGGAGTGAGAGGACTCATCAGCTCACATTGTTTAAGTAAAGACAGTCCATCATGTGGTCCTACACGTCATACTGATCTCATGATTGAACGTTGTCTTCTGCATCATTAAAACGGGAACGTGCACCTGACATAACGTCCACTCCCGTATGTGCATATGCATTTCCTGTGAATCTGTCATTGGCAGTGTCGGGTAACGTTACTTCTAAAAGTAACTCATTACGTTACAAGATTACTGCCATTAAAAAGTAACTTGTTACATTACTGCGTTATCCCTTGCAATTCGTTGCACATGTGGGTTATATTGTCTAGATGGCGTGTAGCTAACCGTACATGTACCTTTGAATGTATTGACTCTCCCATCATTTTGTAGCCTTCTTTACGGCCCACGGTTGGTAACTCTGCAACCTAAAAATAGGAACGACACGCAATATAACATTTTCAGCTCTCTATTTTGCTAACAATCTGACAGTGAACTGGGCAGAGGCTTACAGTATTTGGCACAGCTGTTTCATTGAAAACAATATAACAAGCACTCCAGGCACAACTTGAATTTCACTGTGATGTTGGATTACTTTGTAACAGGTTACTACCCCCAACACTGGTCCTTGGTGGTTTCACAATTTGAATCCCACACAGGAAAGATGGAGTTTGCCATTGAGGGTAAGATGGCTTACAAGCACCTGTCTCTACAGCTCGTCCTCATCAGAAAAACAACCGTATAAGTCGACTATGAAAGCGATTTATTATGACCCATGTTTATGTTGTTTGTTAGTTGGCGACCTCTTGTGGCTGTAGTGATTATTATGTCTGCGAAGGAGGAAAGGAGGTATGAAGAGCAGAAGGTCAGCTAGGGAGGAGGTGAGGGACGGACGTTCGGGTTACACCAGCACACGACTTTTATTCAGGAGACTGCTATTCGTGTGAAACCAAAAGTTAACGGTGACTTCTTTCAACTTCCTCACGTAGATACGTCATGTTATGTAAATAAGGTATGTAAGTTACTCACATAAGATACGTTTGTAAATCAAGTTTTCCTAAACCTAACCAATCAGTTTTCTTGCTTAAACCAAACCAAACTATGACCTCACAACAAAGTTCCAGCCGGTCACTGCTGCAGCGGTCATGTTTTGGGAACAGTGATATATATATGGTGTTTTGGGAGTCAATGGCAACTGACCTATTCATTTGTTTCGATATGTGGTCTGTCTAGACAGACTCCATTCAGTGGGCAGTATGTGGTCAAATGTTGAGCATTGTGTTTGATTGGTTCTCTTGTTTAAATTTTTACCACCTCTGGTCTTCAAGCAGTGCTTGTTGATTTGATTGGTTGATTTGATTGTTATTGGCATGAGTTCAGGATGTAGCTCTATATTTTTTCAGTGCCTACCCAGTAGTTAACATATTTATGTTTTATTAAGCTTCCCTGCCCAGTTTAAAACCTTTGTTTAAAAAAAGCAATAAAAAAGTAATCAAACCTATTTATTTTGATGAAGTCATTAAAATAGCAACATCACTTTATCATTTGTAAAAGTAATGAAGTAATCTAGTGTAACTGGTTATCTGTAACCTATTAGATATCAAAATTCTAACTTCTTAAGGTGATGATATCTCACTGTTGTTCAACTTCACCCAAACAGCAAAAATGAAAAAAATCTATTAATGCTGCTTTAGGCTTAAACACAGGTAGTTAAATAAAGAACAGACAAAGTACAATAAAGTTAATCTGTTAAACTCAGTTTTCGTGGCCTGTGATCTACTCTCTGTGGCTAATAGGCCTGCTGACTGAAATGTGAACAGGTTATTTAAAACATTTGACTTTCTTAATTTCTTTCACTCCTCCATTACTTTGTGTGACTCAAAATAATCTTTGATTTGACAAAAAAACAAGCTGAGCTGTCAACTTCTTGCTGCTTCTCTTTCATTATCATCATGTGAACACAGGAGAGAGTTACATAACATTCAAACAACATATCTTGGTTTAGTCTGAGTGTTCTAACCTTGAAGCAGAGCAGGAACGCACAGTTATGGTCTGACGCAGAACACAGAACGTCTGTCACATCTGGGTCAAAACTGAGCAGCTAAAGTCATCCTTGATACATGGAAGTTATTACATAATGAGCTGGGAAGGAAGAGGCATGGGGGACGTACTTTCTGGTGTGATTCAACTAATAGAACAACTGGATACTAACCTCCACAAAATAACACAACATTTACAAGAGTACAAAAATGATAAAAGCATACTCCTGTATTCTTTGACATGAATGAGGATTACAAGTTGTTGCTACTATCAGCATTGAAACTAAAATTTAAGTTACATATCACGTGTAATTCATGACACAATTCAGACAGGATAAAAAATGTATATGTGTCTCGGGTCGCTTGGTCCACCGTCTTGGTCCAGACGACAACTATTGGTTGCCATAAAATGTTGCATATACTGTATATTCATGGTCCCCAGAGGATGAATTCTTCTAATCTTAGTGACCCCCTGACTTTTATTTAATAACTTCACCATGAGGGTGACATTTGTGGTTTTAAGTTAAGGTGTCATTTACACTTGGGACACTGAGGACATGTCCCCAACACTTTTTGAAATGACACATTCTTAAAGATAAAAAATGGCTTCCACCAGACAAATGAGAACACTCTACATCAGCACAGCAGTCAATATACAGGGTCAATATGTAAGACTTTTAGCTTTTAACTAAAAATATCAACAGATAAATAGCAGTTTTTATATTATGATACTTATGTGTTGTGTCGCAGAGATATCTACTCAAGTTAGCATACTAACCAGCTAGCCCCATCTTGCCCCAGTCCAAAGCCTCTGTGCTGAGGGTGTAAACACTAACCCCCCGTTTCTGGAGCTCCCAATTCTGAATCGCTAGCTGCATGGCTAGATGAACTAACCATGCAGCTCAGGCCAGCTACAGTTAGCTGCAGTTAGCATTACTCTGATGATATGGTGCCCCCTATATGTTGATGAAGGTTCTCAGTCATCCAGGTCATGGTAAATCTAGGTGCTGTATCATAGGCAACTGGACTCTTGAAGATGTTTCACCTCTCATCCAAGAGGCTTCTTCAGTTCTAACTAACTGGAGGGGAGTTGCAGGCTTCTAAACTCTGTGTGGGAGTGTCCTTACAGAGTCGTTAAGGACACGTGTGAGCTCTGAGTTTCAGAGTCGGGCTCACTTAGCCTTAGAAACCCACATGAAGGCCGGTTTGACCAACGACCCACAAGTGGCCCTAACGTTACGTTTGGAGTATGAATTTCCAGATGGACAGTTCTTACATATTGCACCTTTAACAAAATTTTAACCCAAGACCTGATACAGTCTATATGAACCTTGTCTTAACAACAGCCAACAACATTGGTCATTAGATAATAGATGTGATTGCATATACTAATTGATAATTATTTTATATGGCTTTTCAAGGTACTCAAAAACACTTTACCCAGTGAGCAAAGAGTGGTCCAGATCACGTCTTCTAGACATCATTTATGGACATCCAAGACGTCTAAAAGATGTCCTCTGGGGAGCCAGAATGAAAGTTTTTTATACGTCTTTTCTGAACGTTGTATAGACTTTTATATATCGTTTATTGACTAATTCTGGCTGTCAGTGGACGTCCAGATCATAGCCAGTATGAATGTCTATTCTCAACTAATTCTGGATGTCAGTGGATGTCTAGATTATGGCCTGACTGGACGTCTTTTCTCAACGTCATTTATCGACTAATTCTGGCTGTAAATGGACGTCCAGATCATGGCCTTGCCATGTCAATAGTCAGATTCTTTGCTGTATTTTACAGTACATAATATGATTGTGACCTACAGTACAGTGTTGGGGAGGTATTTGGTGTATTTTGATTTGAGTTTTTTTTTAACTGATATGGATTGATAAATCTAATCCCTGCTCCAGTTTCGTCTATTGTTCTATAACGATATTTTACACTTTGCTTAGAATGGGTCATGATTGGTTGAACTTGACTTTTGAACTCCAACGATTGCTCTGCTTCTCAAACGTAAAAGTATGCAGCATTTAAACAAGGCAGTTTAACATTGGTTTAACCTTGCATATAAAGGTGCAATGCATTTTATGGTGACACCCTTGGTTTTGTGTGAAATGTCTCAACAATTGGATTGATTTCTATTAGTTTTGGTTCAGACATTCATGTTCGCTTAACTATAACTAGGGGATCCTTTAACTTTATCTTCTGGCACCATCATCAGGTTTGGGTTCATGACCTGATTTCTGCAAAAATAATAGCTACCATTTTAATCAGCCTCATGAATTGTGAGAAGCACCCGAGATCTCTGGCCTGATTTGAACCTGGGACAGTCAGTTACATAGTATGCATCTCTACTGGACTTCTGGGACAAAATCATCAATAAAGAAACTGGAGTTCTGCAGTATTTAGCTGTAAGCAACTTTTTTCTGTGTGTCACTTAACTTGGATCTATTAACATTTTTGTATAATGTGACTACCAGATAACAGTGCACCACTCTCAGCTACATTTGAAGTCCTCAGCTCTTGAGCAACACTGGACACACCAATTTTGTATTTTCTCAGGAAACTACAGACATGAATGAAGGATGAGAGACAGGAGAAAAGAAATGACAGAAGTGAATTTAAAATGTGATGATGTTGGTGGTCAAGGAAATAGCAGGGCTGAGTCACTGGGAGGAATTAATGGTATAAACACACATATATACACAGAAACACACACTCCTGCAGGGAAGCTGTGCAAGCAGACACACACTGAACGCATGCAACCACACATGCATATTCATTTTTTTTTCTCTCTCACTCAAACACACACACACTCCGCCCCTCTGCGGTCTCTAACAGTGTGTTTTTGCCAAACACCTGTGTAATCGTACAGCTGTGGAGAATGCTGGGAAAGGACTGGGGGAACTGAACACCGCACAGCTAATACCCTTTGATTCCACCCGGATCACTGAGTGTGTGTGTATGTGGTTGTATAAATGTGTGTGTGTGTGTGTGTGTGTGTGTGTGTGTGTGTGTGTGTGTCTGTCTGTCTGTGCGTATGTGTGTGTGTGTATGTATGTGGTTGTATAAATGTGTGTGTGTGTGTATGTGTGTGTGTGGGTAAGTATATGAATGCGTAAAGTGTGAGTGCTTTTGGAGATTGGAGAGAACGAGAGAGAGGGAGGAAAAGCAAGAGAGTGGATGAGTGTTGGCTCAAGTTTGTTTAGTGTGTGTGTGTGTGTGTGTGTGTTGTGCATGTCTGTGTGTGTGTAATCTGTCCCCAGTATCAGCAGTCTGGAACATTCCACCATCCTCCTCCTCCTCCAGCTGAACTCATCGAGCGCCCTCTTCCTAAACACAGTCAAACCATCCACCACAGAGGAAGAAGCTGCTGTCACTTTTTTCCTGTTTAGCAGAAAACTTTTTGGGGAAAATATTAGAAGAAATCTGCGATAGTATATATCTGGTTATTAGGAGTTTTAACAAGATACCACTTAATGACAATAAGGAATGTAAATGAGACAAACTGCAAAATTAATATTCTGTTCACCATACCCTTATCATCCTGCGGTGCCAATTTACTGAGAGGTTGGGTTTTTTTTATCATATTTTCTAGCAGAGTTCAGTGCAGTTTAGAGCTGCAACAATCAATTGATCAGTCAACTATTCATTTAATAGCCAACTATTTTGGTAATCTGGTTTCTTTATGGCTTCTCTTTATGACAGTTAACTGAATATCTTTGGG
This sequence comes from Pagrus pagrus, assembly GCF_965226575.1. Lineage (NCBI taxonomy): Eukaryota > Metazoa > Chordata > Actinopteri > Spariformes > Sparidae > Pagrus > Pagrus pagrus. The sequence continues at coordinate 23,592,588 of NC_140203.1, forward strand.
TTGTGGACAAACAAGACATCTCATTATCATCTTTGGCTTTGGGAAACACTGATCAAAGTTTTTTTTTTTTTTTACCATTTTCAGAAATATTATAGACCAAATAACTAATTGTTTAATAAAGAAAATAATCAACAGATTTATCGGCTATGAAAATATTAGTCACAGCCCTAGCACAGGAAATAAGGAATTACGGAGCATGCTTTCTCACCTAACTTATATGATGTGGGTAAAATAAGACTCAAAATTCTTAGTTTCTATTTTATCTCTGCATTGCAAGGGTAGGGGACAAACTGTGCTTATGGAAAATCTATAGTAAGGTATGGTTAGGTTTAGGCAACTCAAACACTTAAAAAAGATGGTGGTTGTGGTTGATAAAAAAGGCAGACCTTAATCACTGGTCTGTGGGATGCAAACTCTGTTCTTCATGAAAGTTAAAGTTGCTACAAGCCCATCCACCAGCCTACCCTCCTTGCCCTTCACTCACATATAGAGCACACTCCCTTCTGCATTGGTACTTGACGTAAATTATGAGGTGCAGAATATTTTTATATGTTAGCAGGTGCTTGTTAAAAAAAGGAGTGAAATGTAGTTCGTCCCAGTAAAAACCGTGTCAGACCCCTCTTTTCCTTCCTTTTTCTACCTGTTTGTCATTATTTATAACATGTAGGGTCAAGCAGCAGTCTGGTCTAATAAAACTCATAGTCAGCTATTTTTTGTAAGCTGTCTGTGACACCTGGGAAGGTAAATAAAACAAGGAGCAGCAACGTGCAGCGTCACCATTTGGTCACTCATCGGAACGGTCTATGTAACACAACTGCTGTTGGAAAACATCATCGAACAATTGGATAAGTTAGCTCTCAGTCCATATGAGTTAATAGAAAAAAACCCAGAACTAATAGTGAACAAAGTTTTTACTTTGATAAACTGTAGAAATCTGCAGGTACCTAAAGCACTGTTCACACCAAAAGTGCAAAATGGATTGGAGAAAAAAGAGACATAAAGGTAAAGGTTTTTTTTTACAATAATCTACAAAATACAGAAATGATAACAGCATTATGTCACCAGTCCAGCATAGATTTTGAAAACCTTTTTCACAATGTTTCTACAAGGTTACAAGGTAAAATATTGTTTTCAGGGTTTAAAAAACAAAACTAGGTTTGAGTCCTTTGAGCTAGATTCACAAAAAAAAAAAAGAAAACAAACAATGAAGCCTAGCATTAGTTAATGCAGGACACAGGAGTCACACGTCCCATAACTTGTCTTCCTTATGGCTCAATCTTGTAAACCCTGGGGGGTTTTCTGCATTGCGCCTCCTGTTTTGGCTCAGCAGGGAGTATCTTAAGAGCAGAGCACCAAGCATAACTGTATTCCATTTGTTGCAATAAATGGATTAACCTATGACGAGAGTGTTCCTGGCTGAAAAAAGAAAATATAACATACATAGAACAACCTATTTTATAAAATGTAGTGTTGATGATGAACTGAGGAGTCTGATGGCAGTGGATACCTATATATCTTTTGCCAGATGGCAGCAGGGTGAACAGACTTTGGCTGGGTGGCTGTTGTCTTTTAGTATCCTTTGGGGCTCTGTGCAGATTTCTCACTTCATCGATATCACCGATGATGGGTAACAATGATGTTCTGGGCAGTTTTAATCACCTGCTGTAGAGCCTTCCTGTCCTGGGCCGTGCACTAACTAACAATGCCATTTTCCGATGTTTCCAGTCAGAATGTTAAAGTTCACAAGAATCTGGCTCCGGAATTTAGTTTCCATGGGAAGTAGAGCCTCTTCTGTGTTTTTTTAACGAGGGTGGAAATGTGTGATGACCAAGAAAGCTTCTCAGTAACGGTAATTCCAAGGAACCTAAAACTGTTCTGCTGCACCTCAGCTCCATTGATGTAGACAGGGGTGTGTGTCTTTGGTTACATGCTGCTATTCCGACATGCCGCTATTTAGACAGTGACCTCTAATTGTCGGAATAGCGGCATTAAAGTTATTTTTCAAGCGTCCCACTATTTCGACATTGTTTTTTGTCATTGTCGGAGACATGTCGGAATAGCGGCATGTCTAAATAGAGACATGTCGGAATAGCGGGATGTCAGAATAGCGGGCGGACCCCGTGTTTTTGCCTCCTTTTTCTAAATCAACAATCAGCTTCTTGGTTTTGTTGACGTTGAGCAGTGAATCTCTGTGCATCACTCTGCAAGACTGTTGATTTCCTCCTGAAATGAGCTCTCATTGTTGTTTATAATGCAGCCGATGATGGTGGTGTCGTCTGCATACTTAACAATAGTTTTCTTGATGTCTGGGGGTGAATCCAGATGTGCTTCTGTTGCTGCTATGGGCGGTTAGTGTACCAGTACTTCAAAGAAAGAAATTTGTGTTTCCTTAGATATATAAAATGTTATATATTTTGTTGAGTTGTGTACTTAGATTATACCAAATGTCTCCAACAATGTTCAAACCCAGAGAAATCCACAAGTTTACTCGAGGTAACACTTTGTTTCATTTGGTCGCCTTCCGAATTCTGGGATGGAGTGAGGAAGGAAGTCGGAGGCAAAACTGGACTTAAAGTGAATTAAACTTAAAACATTATCTTGTCCGTGAACATTTGGGCCTGAGTCAGGTAGATATATTTTAGTCAGCAGTGGTGGTTGTTTAATGGTGTGTTCACCACAAGTAAAGCAAAATCTTACCTTGCGTTACTCGCACGAGTTGGGTTAGGGTTAGTCTCTATGTTTGAATTCAGGTCAACCTCTCGGTGAGCTCAGTATTCACCAGAGTCTCTGCTTATCTCTCTTCTTTTCCCCTACCTCTCTGTGACGTAACGTTCATCAAACAAAGCACATTTCCCCTCCAGCTCCAATCTGCAGTCAACATTATAGTACATAAACACCTGACAACAGAGTCCATCGCGGTGTATCGCTGGCTTTCCTCCCGTCGGTAAATGGCTCCAGATCAGAGCAGAATCTGATGTGACTCTGGTGTTTATTCCTCCAGAAGGTCTGGCCCTACACCAAGTCACTACTCCATAGCTGTCTCTAATCTGGCTCTATGTTTTATGGTGTGAGAACGCTGGGGCAAAAAAAACACAACTACACAACAAGATCATTTTGGCTTAAAATACCTGGTTTTGTCGTCACAATCACAGATGAAAAAAATGCCCTTAAATCTTGTTAAAATATCCTGTGGTTTCACACTTACAAATGTTGAAACAACATCTCAAACACTGGTCTCTGGCTGTGCTACCTATTCGGCCAGCTGTCACGCAACATATGGAAATGTCAAAATGGGACCTATGTAGGCTACAAATTCAACTTGTTAGTAGTTTGTAGAAATATAGATTGCTTGCATTTTATTTCTGCCGACTGGGCTGCCTTACTTATACCCCAATGCAGTTGCCATTATAACCCTAAAAAGCACAATTAATCTCTAAACATTTTCGGTACACAGTGACTCATGGTAATTCATTTTGGTCAAAGGTCTCAGTGGCAGCCACGTTTCCCCATGGTTTTACGAGTTTGACTCATACTGTTCACACAGAAGTTTTAGTAATGAGCTAGAAATTTCCATTTTCCACATCTGAATGGAATGTGGCTGAGCAGCCGCACCTGCTCATTCAGGTAAAAGTGACGATTATTAACAGCTAAAGACCTAAAGAGTAACTGAGGTTCTTTTCAGTGGGGAAAAGCACAGCAGGCGGCAAAAATCTCACTGTAGAACTCTTGGTTGGTGCGAGCCTGTCTGAGAGTGTGAGGGTGGATGTTTCTAGAAGTCGGTCTGTGTGTGTGTGTGTGTGTGTGTGTGTGTGTGTGTGTGTGTGTGTGTTAGCCCTGGCCTGGGTGTGTTTGTGGGATAAGGAGGCGGGTGCCAAGCAGATGGTTTACACAGGTGTCTCCAGTATGTATGTATCATATGTGTGCATGTGTGTGTATGTGTGTGTGTGTGTGTGTGTGTGTGTGTGAGGGGAAAAAAGAGAAAAAGAGGTCTTGAGGCAGCTGGGGTCAAGTTCAGGCCACTTCCTTCTGTTTATAAAGTAAAAGTTGTTTTCTCAGTGAGTGTAGTTCTATCCACTGGTGTTTATGTGCAAGTTGAATCTGCCCTTAAAATTTCCTCAGATCATCTAAAATGTCCTGTGAATCACCCAAAAAACTTCTTCCACTTGGCTGAGGTGGTAAAAGTTAGTGCATGGATTAAAGGATTAAACAGTATCTTATTTTCCTAGTTTTGTCCACCAGTTCTATCTGTAATAACAACACTGTACCATGAAAAAAGGAAAAGTGGTGACATCACTTGTAAGAAGTAACAAGTCAAGCCAACATAAACATTATTTTTATTACCTGTAGCCATGGACTTAACGTTGGGGGTAAATGGGCTGCATTTATCTAGCGCTTTCCTCGTCTTACCAACAACTCAAAGTGCTCCACATCACAAGTCATCATTCACTCATTCACACACACACATTCACACACTGGTGGCAGAGGCTCACATGCAAGGCACCACCTGCTCCTCTGGAGCAATAACCATTCATACGTACACTCACACACAGAGGGAACATTCATCCAGGGTTCAATATAATGACTTTTCATCATGCAGCTAGAGTTGATGATTGAAACACTGACCACCTGATTAGTGGATGACCCCTCTCTGACTGGGGTCAGTCCCCAGGAAAAAAATCAAAATTCCGTGTTCCGTCAACAACCGAACATTATCGGATACTTAGGCCAGAAAATGCAAGCGATGTATGCTAGTTGTCTAACTTTTCTGACAGAAATT